>NC_080720.1:2003351-2033351 GCF_019097595.1 Hemibagrus wyckioides
TATATTTCATTATTTATAATATTTACTGCTATATTGATACTATATCTATATATATATATATATATATATATATATATATATATATATATATATATATATATATATATTTATATACATATATATATCTATATATCTATATCTATATATCTATATATATATATACACAGAGACATATATTTGCATATGCATATCTGACACTTGAGTTTCAAATTATTTTCGTTTGTGATTTCTACCATTTAATTTTCCCTACTTTTCCCTATATATTCTTAACTATATCCCCTATTTTTCATGTCCAAACTTTACATTTTTTCTTTTTTACTCTTTCTTTTTTATGTAAGACAGTCGTAAAAAGCATTTCACTACATGTCGTACTGTGTATGATTTCGTATATATGACCAATAAAATTTGAATCGGAATTTGAATTTGATTTGAGAAGAAGAAGAAGGAGAAGAAGAAGAAAAAGATGAAGAAGAAGGAGAAGAAGGAGGAGGAGAAGGAGGAGAAGAAGGACTAGGAGAAGGAGGAGGAGAAGAAGAAGAAGAAGAAGAAGAAGAAGAAGAAGGAGAAGAAGAAGAAGAAGAAGGAGAAGAAGGAGGAGGAGAAGAAGACGAAGAAAAAGAAGGAGAAGAAGAAGAAGAAGGAGAAGAAGAAGAAGAAGAAGAAGAAGAAAAAGAAGAAGAAGAAGGAGAAGAAGAAGAAGGAGAAGAAGAAGAAGGAGAAGAAGAAGAAGAAGGAGAAGAAGAAGAAGAAGAAGAAGAAGAAGAAGGACAATTCATGTTGGCTTTGTGAGAGGGGTGGAGCTATCAGTGGCTGACAATGGCTGAGGAAAAAAATCCAAGATGGCCGACGAATTAAGCCCATGTTGTGTGCTGTAATTATTATTCAACATTTTAAAAGTTTTAGCTGTGTTTGACGTCATGTGCCATCGAGTCCATCACTTCCACTTCCTGTTAGTGTTCCATCTGAGACGATACAATGCTCCTAACTTTCTGGAAATTTGCAGTGGTCAGGAGATGGAATAGCCGAACGTCTTCGTAATTTGAAAGTCTTTAAGATTTCCATAACAAAGCTTCACTTTACGTTCACATCAGACACCAGAATGAGGAGAAAGCTCCAGAATCTCAGTAAAGAATAATCCCAGATGACCACTGAGCAGATGTTCAGATATTATACAGTGATATATACAGTGCAGGATGTTGAGCACTGACCCTGAGTGACCTCATGTGTGTTAGCGTGTCTGAGGTATGGATCGTGTCTCACCTTCCTGCTCTCCTGAAGCCTGGAGGTGATTTTGTGGATGCTGTAGACACCATGGACACTGTGGACATTGTGGATGCTGTGGACATTGTGGATGCTGTAGACACCGTGGATGCTGTAGACACCATGGACACTGTGGACATTGTGGATGCTGTGGACATTGTGGATGCTGTAGACACCGTGGATGCTGTAGACACCATGGACACTGTGGACATTGTGGATGCTGTGGACATTGTGGATGCTGTAGACACCGTGGATGCTGTAGACACCATGGACACTGTGGACATTGTGGATGCTGTGGACATTGTGGATGCTGTAGACACCATGGATGCTGTAGACACCGTGGACGCTGTGGACATTGTGGATGATGTAGACACCGTGGACGCTGTGGACATTGTGGATGATGTAGACACTGTGGACATTGTGGATGCTGTAGACACCGTGGACGCTGTGGACATTGTGGATGATGTAGACACTGTGGACATTGTGGATGCTGTAGACACCGTGGACGCTGTGGACATTGTGGATGCTGTAGACACCGTGGACGCTGTGGACATTGTGGATGATGTAGACACTGTGGACGCTGTGGACATTGTGGATGATGTAGACACTGTGGACATTGTGGATGATGTAGACACCGTGGACGCTGTGGACATTGTGGATGATGTAGACACCGTGGATGCTGTGGACACTGTGGATGCTGTAGACACCGTGGACGCTGTGGACATTGTGGATGATGTAGACACCGTGGATGCTGTGGACATTGTGGATGCTGTAGACACCGTGGACGCTGTGGACATTGTGGATGCTGTAGACACTGTAAATGCTCTGGATGCTTTGAACACTGTGGATGATGTGGACACTGACACAGGGGACGCTGTGGATTAAAGTGCAGAGTCATTTTTGCGTCCTTCCCTGAACTCACTCGCAGCACTCGAGGGCTCGGCTTATTCACATCAGCTTTGTTTCTTTATTAGTCGCCATTTTTTTGTTTTTTTTTCCTCTCGTACATTAACCCTCGGTTCGCTCAGCTGCTCCGAGGCTAATGCACTTCTCATTACCGACGTTCAGCTGCTCCGCTCAGAGCGCCGGCCTCCGTGTCCACTCCGTGTCCGCGTCCTGCGTTTTTTAACTTTTTATTTCACAGCTGCTGCTCTCACTACGCTTGCCTTAATCACGTGGGTTCGGTCGCCGTAATGGAGACTAATCTCAGTCCTGAGACGCGACCCGCTCTGAAGGAAAGGTTGTACAATAGTGACCCTGATTTCAGTAAAGTGTACAGTGTTTACTTCTGGTCATGTTTGTTTTCTTTTTTTTCGGATGTATTTAATGGATATTTCCAGTCAGTTCCGGAGGAGAAGCTTAGCTGTAGAAATTGTGTGTAATCATTGATGTAGGAAACAAAGGCTGGAAATGATGATATATTTTTTTGTTCAGAGATCATTCATTCATTCATTCATCCATCTTCTATACCCACTTTATTCCTAATCAGGGTCAGGGGGATCTGCTGGACCCTATCCCAGCACACATTGGGTGAAAGGCAGGGGTACACCCTGGACAGGTCACCAGTCCATCACAGGGTCACACATATAGACAGACAACCACACACACTCACACTCACTCCTATGGGCAATTTAGAATTACCAATCAACCTAATGTACATGTTTTTGGACTGTGGGAGGAAACCGGAGTACCCGGAGTAAACCCACACAGGCACGGGGAGAACATGCAAACTCCACACAGAAAGGCCCGTCTGTTCGAACCCGGGACTCAAACCCGGGACCTTCTTGTTGTGAGGAAACAGTGCTAACCACTAAGCCACCATGCTGCCCTTCTTGTTCAGAGCTGTCCATGAAAAATATTTAAACAAGGTTTAATCTAATCAAAAATTGAGAAAAATAATCAAAAAAATTCTCACAAAAATTAAAAAAAAAATTTTTCCCAAACTCAGGATGAGGTTCACTGAGGGACATGGAGGCAACAATTAACACGGAAGATTTTAACCAGAAATTAAAAAAAACAACAACAAACTAGCAGGCGAATGTCATGAGGAACACGAGACAGGTGAACACAGTCAGGTAACAGAACAAGGCTCAGACAGATGTCATGTCAGGAAGCGTCTCAGATGGAGGACGAGACGGAACCTGGGATGTATGGAAGGAGTCTCCAGTGTCAGGGCAGTGTGTCGGGTTTCACTGTAACGTTGTCATACATTCTATACACATATATTCATTATAAATAATAATAATGATAATAATAACATTGTTGTTCTAACATGGACACAATATTATCATGGACATGGATGGACAGCCCTGAATAAAATATTTCACAATTTACAGCTTTCGCTTCGTACACCAACGATTATTTACATTTTTTTTATAATGATCATAATTTTTTTTTTATTATTAATGTTTTATTCTAAAGCTCTGATTTTTTTGAGGTGCGATTAGAGAAAATTAATCAGTGTCAGAATTCCTCGTGAAATCCTTCTAATCGGGTGACATGAAGGTAACGGCACTGTATGTGTGTGTGTGTGTGTGTGCATATATAATGGCACCCACTGCCACACTGCCCTAATTGTGTCAGCTCTCTTTCAGAATACAGTATGAAGGGAAAATCCTCTGAAGTGGCTCTTTTTTCTTAATACGTGCATTACAATAACACACACACACACACACACTATAAGCATCCTCCAGTCAGTAATTATGTGTGACACCGGGCACATTGGTGTTTAGGTTGTGACCCGCGGCCGTCAAGGTGAATTTTCCCTCAAACGCGATCCACCTTCATGTCAGCGTCCTCACACCGACTGTGTGTGTGTGTGTGTGTATTACATGAAACTCGTTTGTGTTAGCGGGAGAAAACAAGAAAGGGAGACAGAGAGAAAATGAGGAGGAGAGACGGAGAGACGAGGCGATGGAGCGTGGGAGGCAGACGGATAAACAGTCTCTATCACTCTTCAGTGTTTGATCCAGTTTCAGGCTGAAAATCCAGTCCCTTTTATTCAGTGTTTGATTTTTCATTTCTTTCCACTACATTAAGATCCTTTTTTTTTTTTTTTTGGACTGAACATTTCTCTAAAGCTGCCAACAGACTCATCACTCCTGCTTTATTCAGGATTATTCAGAACGACATATTATGCTATAAAAAAACTTATTAATTATTAAATTAATTCATTTTAACTGTTATTTAAAAGGTATTTTTTATTTTAGATTTTTAATATTTAGAATTATTCAAAACAACATATTGTGATATAAAAACATTTTATGTGTTTATTTATAAATTTTTTAATTATGAATTGAGTTAAAAAATTAGGAGATTAAATATGAAATTAATTAATTTCTATTGTTATTTAAAAGGTATTTTTTATTTTAGTTTTTTAATATTCAGAATTATTTATAACAGCTTATGATATAAAAACCTATAAAAATATAAATATAAAAACATATAAAATTAAATATTAAAAAACCTTATTAATTATTAAATTAATTAATTTTAATTGTTATTTAAAAGGTAGTTTTTTATTTTAGTTTTTTCAATATTCAGAATTATTTATAACAACATATTATGATATAAATTTGTGTTCCATTATTAATTTTTAATTTATAATTAATTTAAAAAAAAATTCTAAGATTAATTATTAAATTAATTTTAATTGTTATTTAAAAGGTAATTAAAAAAACTATTAAAATTAATTAATTTAATAATAAATCTTATAATATTTAAAAAATATATATATTTAAATTATTGAAGATATCACAGAAAAGGAATAAAAAGTGATGCAACAACAAAATTAAATATGAATCTATAAATCATTGTTCATGGAGGAAAAAAGTAAAATAATTAAAAGAAAATTATAATGTATTTTTCTTAAAAAATAAAGCCATTTAGATACTTCAAATATTAATTTATCAAGATTTATCAAGATAGAATCTATCAGGAACAGCTAGACAGTTCCCTGCCAGACCTGGAGAGGGTGCTGGCAGGTGAATCTCGGAAGCCTGCTTCTTAGTGTGTATTTTGTGCCACACCTTTCCCATTGTTCCCCATTTACCTTAATGTCTAGCCCTATAAATAGGGATCCTTGTGTACCTGTCCTCGGCGGTCATTGTTGGATATTCTAGTCATGTCCATGTCCATGTCCATGGTTTTGTTTATGGTTCACTTTAGTTAGTGTCATGTCATTGTCTTTGTGATTAGGTTAGTCTTCCCCATGTCTTGTCTGGCATTTATGTAAATAAAGCAGAGCTTCTGTGAATCCCATGTATTGGTCTCTCTCTCTCTCTCTCTGCCCTGAGTCTCTCTCGCTCTCTCTCTCTTTCTCTCTCTCTCTGCCCTGAGTCCTGAGTCTCTCTCTCTCTCTCTCTCTCTCTCTCTTTCTTTCTCTTTCTCTCTGCCCTGAGTCTCTCTCTCTCTCTCTCTCTCTCTCTCTCTTTCTTTCTCTCTCTCTCTGCCCTGAGTCTCTCTCTCTCTCTCTCTCTCTCTCTCTCTTTCTTTCTCTCTCTCTGCCCTGAGTCTCTCTCTCTCTCTCTCTCTCTCTCTCTTTCTTTCTCTTTCTCTCTGCCCTGAGTCTCTCTCTCTCTCTCTCTCTCTCTCTCTCTCTTTCTTTCTCTCTCTCTCTGCCCTGAGTCTCTCTCTCTCTCTCTCTCTCTCTCTCTAGAGAACTCTGTATTGATTAATTTTCTGTAACAGCGTGGGTGTACTGCAGTATTAAATGTAACTATAAATGGATAAAAAGTTTGACATTCATTCAAGACAATCTTTAATAAATACAAAATTGCCATAATTGTTGGCAAATTGCTCTGGTCTCTCTCTCTCTCTCTCTCTCTCTCTCTCTCTCTCTCACTCACACACACACACACACAGCATTTTCTCTGTCCATTTATTTCTAAAACCTGGTTCTGTAATAAAAACACTGCTCTATATTTGAGCAGCAGCAGGTATTTCTCCTGTACAGTTAATACCAGCGCACTGAGACTGTGATCTGTGAGACTGTCTGGTCTGTGAGACTCCGTGATCTGTGAGACTCTCTGGTCTGTGAGACTGTCTGGTCTGTGAGACTCTGTGATCTGTGAGACTGTCTGGTCTGTGAGACTCTGTGATCTGTGAGACTCTCTGGTCTGTGAGACTGTCTGGTCTGTGAGACTCTGTGATCTGTGAGACTGTCTGGTCTGTGAGACTCTCTGGTCTGTGAGTCTACTCTTAATAGAATTAACAGACTAGTAGAATAGCTGTATTAATAGACTAGAACAGGATGCAGGGGTGCACAAACTTTTGAAAAATGAAAGCATTCCCCCTAATCCCAGACTTTATGTACACTGCATCATGGTGTGTCAGTGACAGGACAATGATGATGGTGATGATGATAGTGATAGTTATGCTGATGATGACGATGATGATGATGATGATGATGATGATGACGATGATGATGCTGATGATGATGATAGTTATGATGATGATGGTGATGAGGGTGATGACGATGACAATGATAGTGATTCTGATGATAATGGTGATGATGGCGATGAAGGTGATGATATTGATGATGATGATGATGATGTTGATGACATTGATGATGATGGTGATGATGATGATGATGGCGATGATGATGATGAAGATGATGTTGATGACAATGATGATGATTGTGAAAATGATGATGATGATGCAGTAGCACACAGCAGTAGTGACTCTACGGGCAGAGCAGCTTAACAAACTCGGATGAGTGAAAATTGACAAAATGTTCACTTTCTATCGATTGTTTTTGTAAAGCTGAGATTTGTTCTCCTTCGGGAAACGTGGATCTGCTGGAATTGGAGGAATCTATTTTCACTAAAGCTCTGCTTTTACCAGGGGGTTAAAAAAAAGCCCTCACGCCATCTTTCATTTCTGTTTCCACTTCTATTAGCCTGTAGGTCAAAAACCTGAAATATAACCTCATGCTAACACTGAAAAAAAAACCTTATTCACCATTATTCTCACCGTTACTGTTACTATTACTACAACTTTACTGTTACTATTACTACAACTTTACTGTTACTATTACTACAACTTTACTGTTACTATTACTACAACTTTACTGTTACTATTACTACAACTTTACTGTTACTATTACTACAACTTTACTATTACTATTACTACAACTTTACTATTACTATTACTGTTACTCTTACAGCTACTCTTAATGTTAGTGTTACTCTAACTGTTACTCGTACTTGTACTCTCAGCGTTACTCTTGCTGTTACTCCTACAGTTACTCTTACTCGTACTGTTACCCAACCAGAGTGGATTACTTTAGTACTTTTTATGCATTTATAGTTACATGTAAGTGTCCTTTGGAAATAGTTCCTGTTCTCACATTATACCTGCCCCCCCCCCAAAAAAAAACACAACAAATAGTATACATTTTAAACCTATTCATCAAATGAAGCGTCTGCTGTACAAATTCCTGTGAATGATCTGTTGCTATAGTAACGTATCCAGGTCCTAAATGGAACCTGACACAAGCGATAGTTTTATTTAAAGCAGATAATTGGCATCAACTTCAACACAGAAAGACAGAGTGAAAATGCAGACAGTGTGTCGCTTTAACATGCAGTCCTCCAATCACCGTCAACGGTTTGTTTTAAACACTTTCTGAAGTAACATCATTAACCAGGGTTGCCAGATTTCAGCAGAAGTGCATAAAGCACGCAAAAAACCTGACACTAACCCCCAAAACATCGAGTTATTGGGAAAACTACTCCATTTCCCTTCTGTCCTTGAACCTGGCAACCCTGTGATTATCTGACCTGTCCATAGCTCCTCCCCCTGAGCCCGCAGCGTCGTTCTTACCCCAATAGGTCTCTATTAGCACTTGCTGCAATAATAATTGATCATCTATGAGTTTAAACATGGCAGTGAGCATGCTACACGATCACGTGTCATCTAGAAACATCATCTGTTGGGTGTCAGTCCATTGGTGACATTTTTAAACCACGGAAAAGTGGTAATGGAAATTAAATTTCAGTGGTATTTATGTTGTAAGGAGTTGTGGACTTTGTGAAGATTAATATTTGTTGAACAGCAGATAGAAACGACTGCCCTTACAGATGGACACGTCTATCGTTCCTCTCTCGCTTTAACCTTTAAAAGTCTTGTGTACATTTAAAATTGTGAAAATCACTCCCAAATAATGTGTCTAACACACAGAGAGAGAGAGAGAGAGAGAGAGAGTAATATAAATATTAAAAAAAAAAGAATTCAATTCAAACCTCACACTGTTAACGTAGCATATCAGCTAACAGTCTCAATTTCCTGAAACAGGGCTAATACGCAAGCTTACACACACAACATGAAAATGATTGCGCCCTTTAGCACTCTGCTACACAACTATTTCTATTTCCTTTATGTTTACGCATCATTACATTGGTATTGGTGGATGAGGATGAACCTCCCTAAGCTTTAAATCTCAGCTCCTGAATCAAAAACAAAAACCAGCTCGAATGTAACCCGCTCGAAATCCACGCACCTGCTTTCGACAGGCGGAAAACATTCATCTGTCAAAACTTGCTAATTGGCTAAGGTTTAATACATCAGACAGGACGTGTGGTCAAACATGTCCCCCACTTTTCCTCCTTTATTCTTGGCTCACTTCCATATCTGCATATTAATTCCGTTGTGGCTTGTTCTGTGATTAGACGCTGCCTTCGTAGTCGGGGTTTAGTTTCTCCTCCAAAGGCATTTCAGGGAAAAATAATAGAACATTAATAAATAATCCACTTCATTACTGTGTTTGATTACATCCAAGACTGTGTTTCACCTTCACCCTCTCAATCGCTGCTGAGGGAAAAAAAATGACAAATGTAGATCAGACCTAAAGCTAAGAATCTACAATTCGGGCTAAAAAAAAAAAAAAAAAAATATCTGTCTCTTTTTGTTCGACATGAATAGTTTTTTGTGATGAACTAATAATCTGATGTGGATGCCAAAACTGCAACCTTCACCTTGGAAGGCTCAAAACCCTGCTAGCTCATTTATAAACCCTCATTAATCCATGACCAGAGTTTGCTAAATGAATTAGCGGTGTACTGAATAATTCTAGCCTTGTTAAGCCCTCATCCAGTGCATGTTGCCGGTACATTGATTAGACACGTCTGTGTAAACATCCACCTGATGTCTCAGCGTGATTAAGACGTTATGTACAGAGGACATGATGTAAGATGGAGCTTTTTATCCAAACAAAGCGACAGAGCGAGCAGGGACTTTATTTGGGTATTTTTACTAGTGTATTTGTTTCCATGGCGATAATAATAAACACTATATTGAAAGATAACTGAAAGAGAGCGTCGATTCTACCTCAGGACCCGGACGTCCACGTCTTGAGACGACGTCCATCATGTACTCAAGACTATCTTGGTGTCCTGATACACCTTTAACAACAAGAAGGGTACGAGGACACACAATCTCTGAGGACCTTTCAAAATAAAGCCTGCTGAAAAAAGCACTTGCTAAGTACACAGACAACACTCATTGTTTGTTCTTAGTCAATCCTCAGCCTTGACCTCTTTCCCCTTCTCCTCGTTCCATGATCGCAGGATGAATAATCCGGATAGTGGAAGAGTGCTACGCTATATTTCGTTAAACCTTTCAGCTTTGTTCAGGTTTATTATCTGGAGAATGGAGCCAATATTGCAGTGAGGTCAAGTTCAGTGTTGTAAGCTCCTGTATTCACTTTCAGATTTGTTGCTGTTGGCTACGAGATGTAGCGTTGCATAACAAATTGAAATTGTGATAATGGCTTATGTAACTAGTTGCAAATTTAAATAAAAAAGCCAGATGAATGCACTGCAGTGAGTGAGCCAGTTTATCTGTATGTCTACTGTATATGTGCCTCAGAACAAACAGCTTTCATGAATTACAAGAAATGACATTTAAGCCTTAATCGATCGCCTGTGTATAATAGATATAAAGGTATAAAGGTCTGGGATAGAATTTTATTGTATCTATAAAACATAAAACATAAAGCATGCTTTTTTGGCACCAAGGTGGTAACCATGGTAATGAGATACTACAGTAAAGGTGTTTTCACAATTGAACCACTTTAGCAACCAAGGTGATACAACATAGTATTATTTGCATATAAATGAAATGAAATATCTAGTGCTTCTCTTGCTGGGCTTTGCGGTGGCAGCAGACACTGAAGGCCAGTCCAGACTCCAGGTCAGTCTTCTGTTCTCGACCACAGATTGCAGCTCCTCCTTGCAGATGACCAAAGATCCCTCCTGGACCCCATCTGGTCCTAGTTTAACAATCCAGAGGCGCTTGGTCTCTAGGAACCAGTCAATATGTGTGTTCTCCACACAACACCAGAACCCCTTCTCGAAGCTGTGTCTATGATTATGGACATGTACTTTGTGTGTTTATATTGAGTCCTCACCTTCTCCTGGTACACGTGGTACACGTTACACATGCTCCTAAGCACCCCAAAGTGTTTGCTATTGAAAATCTATAGTTTGCCATCTAGTCTAATAACATTTCACTGCTCTGGTAAAGGTCCAGGTGGCTGTTCCTCACTGTCATGGACCTCTTGGTATCTCTGACATTCCCACCAGGAGCACTATGGAGTCTTGAGCAACTGCCTTAACTTCTCCATGATGGCTAAATATGCCAAACAGCTGCTTGTTACTTAAACAGGAACGACAGTTACTTTCCTGAGACCTAAAATCTTACAGATGCAACCATCTTTCTCACTAGACGGCCTGTGGGCTGTAGGAGAGAGAGCACCCTGGTCAAGAATTTTGGTAACCAGAAAGCCCATTTTAGACTGTCCATCAAATGTCTGCCGTTGCCTCCATCCTGATCTTCACTCTTCTTGCAGTTGGCAAGCACACACAAGATGGCTCCATGTCTTCATTTTTAGGCCAAGACCAACCGGCTTACATAAGTGACCCAGTCGCCAGGCTTTCATCACTCCAGGCCTGGCTCCAGGGTTAGCTTCCCAGTAACTCTAATCCAAGTAGGGTACACTTAGCTTTTTTTTGTACCTTACACAAGGGCTACTAAGAACCTCTTTGTGGTCCAGGGGCAGGAACCAACACTCTCATTGCCATGGCCCGGGTTCGATTCCCAGGCAGGGAGCTAACCCAGCCACTGAAGAGTTAATTTTCAGTGCCAGTCCCAAGCCTGGATAAAATGGGAGCGTTGCATCAGGAAGGGTATCCAGCATAAAACCTGTGCCAAATCCTGTGTGCTGTGGTGACCCCGAACAGGGAGCAGCTGAAAGAAGAAGAACAACAACAGATTGCTCTGTGTTTGTTCCCCCTAAAGATATGCTTATGAGTTCTAAGTAGGACCTTACACAGTAATCTCATGTATCTCCAGGTTGTCCATGTTGGAGGCCATCTTTAGCAGCAGTGAGTGGTTTCCAAGTGATGAGACTCCAGTCAGAGGTAGAGCATCAGGATGGATCAGGTCCAGAGAGATGAAGGTTGCTGAAAAACAAGTTTCTGTAATAACCATGTTAAAGCATAAAGCTCAGGAATCAAACCGTGGCACTATTCCATTCCAAAGTCAGTCAACAGTCTTAGTCTCACTGGTTGATCTGGAGTTAGTTGAGACGCTGTATCTTATAGCAACAGATACATGCAGTTCTGTAAGTTTAATGAGTTAGATTGCTCTTCAAGGTTAGTGTGGATATATGTTTTTATGAACAATGGCTCTAATTTCATTCACCTACAGCTACAGAGAGGCACGCAATCAAGCCGTTTTGAGCTCGACATCTCATCATCATTCTCAGGATTCAGTGCTCCAGGTTCAAAGCTGAATGCAGGGTGATGATAGGCTTGCTACACCTGATTATCAGTCTCATCATTTTGAAGATGGTTTCATGAATAAACTTCTAATTTGGGTCAACGGGCTGCGTTCTACATGCACACCCAAGTCTTTTTTTTTTCTTTTTTTTTCTACATGTCTTTTGTCCGCTGTGGCTTATGGAATGTTCTGTGAAAAATTAATAATAATAATTATAATAGAGCTGTGTTAGAGCAGATTGAAAAAAAGTTAACTTATGAACTTATTAGAGATCTGGTGATGTAAATGCAGATATGTTCTTTATAATTGGATTTTGACTTGATGGTTGATGAGATTGGCTGGAAATCAAGGGTAGTGTGGCGTAGCGACAATGTAAAATGTAAGATTTTTGGGGTGGAGCTTGAACACCTTGCCGTGTTCAGTCCACTCCACTCCTGCAGTACAAGGAGGTCTGTATGAATGAAGGAGGAATTAACCATGATACGATTTCTTCCCCTAATGTTTTACGAGATTCTAGCCAGTGTAGCGAATATAGAACGAGGATAATAAGCGCAGATCACTTAGGGAGGCTCAATAAAAAGGGAATTGCAGCAGATGATAAAGGAGTAAATGAAGGCATAAACCACTTTTTCAGCACCGATAGTATGGCAAAGTAGATGGCAAACATGCAATGTTGTAGAGATGAAATCAATCTATTTTGGGATATTTTCTGGATATGGACCCTGCAAAGTACTGTAGCGGAATGAACTGAGCTGATAAATGTATGAGAGAAAAATTGGCAGCAGTTCAGCGACTCCAGTTGTCTAAACATCACCCAACAGTTTATTAATTCAGTCAAATGCATTTGCATATGTAAATTTGTTTACTGGAGGCAATGGTTGTTTAGTGGTGAGAACATTTGCATCACATCTCCAGGGTTGAGGGTTTGATTCCTGCCTCTGCCCTGCATGGCTTGATGGCCTCATGGTCTGCATGGAGTTTGTACATTCTTCCCAGGGGTTTCCTGGTTTCCTCCCCCTGTCCAAATACATGTGTTGTAGGCTGAATGGGATCAGTTGCCACCTTGCCCAGGGTGTCCCCCACCTTGTGCCCTGAGTCATCTAGGATAAACCCCAGGTTCCCCGAGATCCTAAGAGTTAAGCACTACAGAATATGGATACAAGGATTTTTTTTACCCGAAGGCAGCTTATGCTAATCACACTAATGCTACAGATATAATAAATTATATTAGAGATTAGACTGAAAAGCATTTCTTTAATGTGTGGTTTTAAATGTAAGAGCAAATCATATAAAGTACCAATAATTCAGACAGGTGGTGAATACGGAAACAAGAGCAATAAATCCACATCAACTGGCAAAATCGTGCACAGTGAACAGGCTAGACTGATGTGATCAGTACTTAACTCGATTAAACCAGTTTCCTTAATCCTTGTATTGTATGTGTGTGTTAGCGATCAGGTGAACCTGAGAGTTGGAGTCTGTGGCAGATGTTAGTAGGCCTCGTGGTGTTAAGTGATGTGTTGTTCGATGTAACAACAGCTTGATTAGATTCAACAGCATACCTTTTATTTATTTAATAAAAACAAACTGTACATTAAATGTTGCTAATGCTCAGGGATAACATGTATATTCTAATGACTAGGGGGGCAAATACAGATCCCTGAGACTCCTCTGAGTGATAGACAGATCTAATTGTGAGATATGATACTACGGTATCTGTCTTAGTGTCCGTGATACAGGTTCAGTTGAACTCTCTCTATGTCTATAGCGTACTGTATTTCCCTAGCAAAGGTTACTGGCTTTTAACAGCCTGAAGGCTAGTACTGGCCAGTCTGATCATTTCACCAAAGGAATACAGTGTTCAGAGTGTCATCTACATATAAAACAATCCATTTCAATAAAATAAGATTGGACTTAACATGGATCTTTGTGGTTCACCTTGGATTATATATAAATTTTTTCTAACGAAGGTTTTTTAATCAATTTTAAATACGTATATTTGAGTCCAGGAAGACAAACCATCCTTACCAGGTGTCTTCAAAGAACAATGATGATTGTAATTGATTGTAAAAGGAAAAACCTGACAGGAAATGCATCACGCTCTCAGTCTGACATCTCTCACCTCTTTGTCCATCCTTTGTATTTTTTATTCTCTGTGCTCCCGCTTAGCACCGAGGCTGTGAATTTGTTTTCGGCTCTGCTCTTCTGTCAGCCCTGCTTGGCTTGTAGTGCTGAGGTGATAAGGAGATGAGCCTGTTGACTCATTGAATTTGACCTCTCAAGCCAAAGCAGCTTCTTGCCTTCGAGTCAAACGGTTATCTGCAGGCAGGGTGACAGATTAATTACACGGCCTGGAATATATCCTGAGGAGGTAACGTGCAGGGAGGACGTGGGGAAACGTTTTATTAGAGATTCCACACAATACACACTCCAGTCTGAGTAATAATGAAAGAGAGACACAGTTAGAGAACACAACATCTTTGTGTCTAATCGTGTACAATCATTATGGAGCAAATTCCTTAATATTAATAAAGCTGCGGTTTAGGCAGTTTAAGGACTTTAAGTGCACACGTTAAAGGATATGATGTACTATCTAGCAAGCATGAAAGCACTGTACTGGAGATGGGACATTGGAGAATAACAACACTCTAATGTGTTTGTAAAATACAGCATCATTACACACATTTCAAAATGGCTGACACCCAAAACAGCCAACAATAAAACTGGTTATAATTCAACTTTGCCCTGCTCATGTACCATCATTTTGTTTTGCCCTCTGTTTCACCACCGCGTGGCTGACCAGGGCGGCTGACCAGGGTGGGTCTGCACCGTTGTAGACTGGAGGAGTTTTACTGTACCATTGCTCAAAGTTTTAAGTTTCTAGGCTTTATAGTGTGGTCTGCACTGTCAGATTTAGGGCAGAAAATAACAAAAACATAAGAGCTTCACATTTGAACCCCCATTCCTTCAGTTCATGAACATTTACAATGATTATTGTTAAGATTTTTAACAGGAAATATGTTCCAGCTGACTTCCTGTCAGTGTGATGTCTTTTCTTCTTTCTACTGATGGATTTTAGATGAGTTTTGTAGCACTGCTTACGTTCTGAGATTTTAATCTTTATCCCTGTTTACCAGTATGCTGGCAAAATGGACTTATGGCATGTTTTCAATCGATACAAAGAAATGACTGATTTTTCTGGATGTGAGTCTGATCTAAAATGACTCTGTTGGCTTTCAGTGTGTTTTAAACGTGTGTTTTTCCCTCTGTTGGAGAACCTTTCACAGAAGTTGAAGTTTGAGCTGCTTTTTAGATGAACAAGCACTTGGAGCATCTCAGGGGGCAGATTTGGGTTTGATATCAACATTTACTTTCTATGAATGTATGACCCCTAGTAGGCTAGGGAAACGCACAAAAACTTCCTGTCCTGAGTGTCTACTTTCATATGAGCTTCATATTAACCTCCACTGTGGAGCGGAACACAACAAAGACACTCAATCATCAACATGGACACGACAAGAACAGGAGGAAACAATATTTTTTGGGGACCCTTGGGAAAAGAGAAATTCAGAAATGATACAATGTAAAATTGATCTGATTACTACAATAAAATGTGTGAAAGTAATAATAGTACTGGATTCGACTGCTTTATGAAAACCTACCGGAAGCTTCTCAGTATCCAACTTGACCATTTCAGCAGGGCGCTGTGACACTGTGTCCTCTGCATATCATTACCAATGAATATTACGCAGCTGAGTCCAAATAAAAGCCTTAATTTTGTTTAGTTTGTTCGATTGTTTATGGTTGCAGTAGAAGAGGTGACGCTTCCGAGAGCTGTTGTACCAACTGCATGGAACTGAAGGCACTGTTTCTCAAATTTATGTCACACTTTTAAGACGTATGTCTTCTATGAAAGCTTTAATGTTGGTGTAATGCAGGGTATAAACATGTGTAATAGGACAGAGCTGAAGACAGATCTGTGGGGTTAAGTGTTGATGCAATGCGGGCGCAATACAGTGTCATCTGCATATCATATAATGTCGGTTAGAAAAATGTGAAATATGACCCAGAGTAATCCAGATGTTTGTGGTTCAACTTTGTGTAGTGGAAAACATTTGATTGTTTCTAACCTTCATTCTCATTCTTAATATCGATTATGGAGAGCTGGATGATCTTATGTAAGGCAATGTCATTATTATAATGTTATTGCTTATTGATCCAACCTCATGATTGTCTTGTTTAGTCACAGAACTATGGTCCAAAGGTGTCTGCAGTCCTAAATAGTTAAGCAGGATATGTGTTTTTCCATCAAATGTTACTTCTAGACCTGAACATGGAGCTACAGGAAGCCCAGGCAGAAGTTTGGGAGGATGGATGTCTCTAGTCAGGCGTCTAACTGTGAAGCCAGGTTTATACACAGCCAGTCCAGTCTGGAGATCTTTTAATTAAACTAGGATGTGAATATGTGAGGAGGTTCTGTGTGTGTGTGTGAGTTAAGGCCATGATGATGAAACCCAGCTTATGTTACAGATCTTGAAAAAAATCTGTTGAAAATAGTCACTTGGGATAGGAGTCTGGAAACTGGTTGTATGAGTCTAATGAAGGAAATTCTTCAGGTGTTCAGTGAAGATGCAGAACATCCATCCATCCATCCATCCATCTTTCCATCCATCCATTCATTTTCTGTAGCTCTTACAGGATCACTGGTAACCTGGAGTTGATCCCAGAGGACACAGGGGACAAGATGAGGAATACCCTGGACATGATGCCAGTCCATTACAGGGCACAGTCACACACTCATTCACAATTTATAGAACCTCCAAGACATGTCTTTGGACTGGGGGAGGAAACCGGGGAGAACCCGGAAGAAACCTAAGAAATACAGGGAGAACATGCAAACTCTACACACACATGAGACACAGGTAGAAATCAAATTTGTTTGAGGCAAGTGTGCTAATTACTAAGCCAGTGTGAGCCTTGTGTTCGAGAGGACATTCTTTAATAAAGCTTTTATTATTTGTGGATTGGATTTTGAAGCCGGAAAACGTTAAATTCTGAGTTAAGGCATTATACCTTTATAGTATCTGATCTCGGGCAACTTTACTGCTCAGTCTTTTCAATAGTCGCACTTATTGTGATAGCATCAATCAAAGCCATGATGATAAACAGAGATTATTTAAAGCCGTGCCTGTTTATTCTGAATAAATGTCTTGGAGATGAAATCCTTTGCATATAAACACAAGACCAGATGACCGTTCTTAAAATCCAGCTAGAAACCAGTCATGCCACCTGGCTTCTGTCTGCTAACCTCGCTCCATCACTTGATGTTTCTGGCACGAATTTCATCTCTGCATCCAGAGCATTTCAGAAACCCTCGGCATTTCATTCTCTAATGAGCCTATATACAGTACATCCCCGCATCCACATCCAAATCCACATCCAGCACAGTGACAGGATCTGGATCCAGCCTCATTAATCCAGAGTCATTTCCCTTTCAGTGAGTGAGAAAAAGCAGCAGCGCGAGGCGTTCTGATGATCCCCTGTGTAGACATCTGCACCACTCACGGTTTATTTAGCAGCCGAATCTCATAATCCAGCAGGTGTGAAGGAAGGCTGATGGATTTGATGAGGAAAACGAGGTAAACACGATGAAATACACTCGACACCCAGCAGTGGCTGAATGGAGGTGAGGTGTAAGAATAGCTCTCGAATAACTGTTTATTCTTCACTGCTGTTTCTTGACAGCTGCAGGGTCCCGGGTTCATTCCTGGCTTTGGCTTATTGTCTCTACGTTTCTTACTGGGTTCCTCAGACCTCCAAAAAAATAGACAGGAGATGGACTTGCCAAGCGATATTGCCCTGAGGTGTGACAGTGTCTGTGCATGGTGCTGTGGATAATCTGGGGTGTAAGAAGAAGATGCCTTGAATATTGCCACATGCATTACAGCACAGTGGAATTATTTGCTTCACATATCCCATTTTTGGAGGTTTTGCTCAGAAGAGCTATGACGCAGCACTCCTGGGGTGGGGTGGGGTGGGGCCAAAGGCTTTGCAAGGACCCAGAGGTGGTAGCTTGGCAGTGCTGGGGCTGGGTTTGAACCCTGACATTCTGATCAAGCCTTGACCACTTTAGCCACCACTTATTTCCCACTAATTCCAGTTCCATTCCAGTATTCCCAGGATAAAGCTCTTCCTGAAGACGAATGACGCATGAACATTGAGTTAAGTGAATGGCTGCGTGAGTTTTTTTTAAATCTAAAACGGTTAATAGATCTCGTTCCTGAAATGGCGCATGGGTTACCATCATACACAGCCACTTAATTTGACTCTACAGGAGTAATGGAGTCAGTTAAAGGGAAAGTGTTTTGATTTGATCCACGCTGGTTAGGCGCAAATCCGCCGGTGGCCACAGTCTGCTTTATTACCGAACATCACTGTCAGAGCATGTTAGCCTAATTGACTGGGGTGAAATTCCTGTTCCCTCCCACTTTCTACTTAAATCTAGAATCCCTAAGGGCTCCTGGGCCGTCTGATTAGAGGAACCCTTTGAGTTCTATGTAGAAAATGTGGAAGCTTAGATCAGAAAAGGGGTCCAAGCACCGTCTCTTATAAAGCTGTTCATTAACCCAGAGCATTTAGATAAATATTTAGATAAATAATTATTTAATAAATATTTAGATAAATACATTATAATATAAACATAACAATGAGATGATTTTTATGTCTTTTTGTACATGGTCATGGTTACTGTGGCAGCGTAACCCTCATAAATAAAAATCAATAGAAAATTCTACAAATTACAGTAAAACAGCACCCCCTGCTGGTGACAATTTATTTCATCTCCATGCACTTGCCTTGCGCTAAAGCAGATTGAGATCAAATTTCGTTTTACACAACGAAACGTTTAGTCGTTTAAAAGGATCGAACGTTTAGTCGCTAACAGACGACTGCTCTGATCTGGCAACCTCTCAATGTTTAAACAACTCCAGCTGTTTACTTCTATATTTGGTGTAGTTGAATTTCAACCTGAAAGCTTAAGTTCTGTAAACAAGACAGCTGGCTGAAATTCCCAGCTTCCGATCTGGGCCATTGAGTGGGAATTACGAGTTGGGAATTGTGTTTGCTGTGAAACAAGGGAGTGAGACAACTGACCACATGAACCTGTTGTGCGTCTGACAATAAGGAATTAAACAAGTCATAAAATAGGAATTTTAGTTTTATTCGCATTCCAAATGATAAATTAGAGCTCGGTTAAATATGAGGAAGAGAGCAACACAGCCATATGCTAATGCTGGCTAACTTTCTATCAAGCTGATTAGCAATTTGTGGAAGTTTATGAAATAATACAAATAAGGCAGTACTTCATACGATATGTTAACGAGACCAAGCCCATCGAGATGTTGAAAATCAGGTGGATTGAAGCATCCGGAGATAAAGAGCTTGATGTAGGCGAGACCCGGGAGAGGAACGAGAGAATAATTGAGAAAATGAGAGGTGAAAAGAAAAAAAGAGCCAGGTTTGACAGCAATAAGGGAGGAAAAAGTGAGAGAATGATTGTGCATTGGCCACATTGGCCCTTTATCACATCTCCTCTACCTTCACTAACGCCTCTTCTGCGTCTCAGGAGGCTTCGTTGATGCACATTGTGACATAAATGTCTCGTTATCTCATCACAGATCAGCTCCTCGCCCTCCCTCAGGGCGGTTTAATACCCTCCGCCCTCCAGGTCCTCTCAGGAGGACTCGTCTCCCACACCGAGGCTTCAGTGGAGCAGACAGGAAACAGCCGAGTGTGGCGTGATTAAGATCTGTGAAGTCCTCTTCTCGTTCCACTTCTCCAGTGCAGAGGCAGACAGATGGCAGGCAATATGCTTGCTGAGAAGATGTTTCATTTACAGATCACACCTCAGCTCAGCATTGGAGCTTTTCTGTTTATCTCTCGTCTCCGTCTCCGCTTTGTCTCGTCATTCCTCATGCTGCCTTGACGATGCAGGATTCCACTAATCACATTTATAAATCAAATTACAACATAGAGCCATCTGGTCATTTCTGTAGTTTCTGTAGCAAGGGTTAATACACTCTGAGTTAATAATTAGAGCAGACAAGATATAAGAATAGAAATGAGGTCCAGAGTAGAGTTTTGAGTTTCCACCTAATCCTCACGCTAAGATCCGTCTTCCCCATAGTGTGATGCTACCACCACCATGCTTTACCATTGGTATGATGGTCTGCAGGTGAAAAGATCGTTATTGTTATGACCTTTTTTAATCATCAGACCATTTCCACATTGTTGGGGATGATTCAGGTGAGTTTGGGTATATGAAGGGCTACCATCTGTCCACCTCACCCCATCACCCAGACATGTAAAGAATTTGACCGGTACTCACCCTGTGTTCCTGCTGCTCCTTTAGTGTTGCTGTAGCAGCTTTCCCTGTAGCAGCTTCCCTGATACCATTTCTTCTTGTTCTCTCTTCACTTTTAGAGGGTGGTCCATAGTGTTCTTGATGATATGTAGAGTGTGTGTAGGGTGTATGTCACGTGTGTGTAGAGTGCATGTATGTAGAGTGTATTTAGAGTGTACTATAGTGTGTGTGTAGGGTGTGTGCAGAGTGTGTGTAGAGTGTGTGCAGAGTGTGTGTAGAGTGTGTGTGTGTGCAGAGTGTGTGTAGGGTGTATTTAGAGTGTACTATAGTGTGTGTGTAGAGTGTGTGCAGAGGGTGTGTAGAGTGTGTGTGTGTGCAGAGTGTGTGTAGAGTGTATTAAAAAGTGTGTGTAGAGTGTGTGTGTGTGTGTAGTGTATATAGAGTATATGTAGTGTGTGTGTGTGCAGAGTGTATATAGAGTGTGTGTGTAGAGTGTGTGTAGAGTGTGTGCAGAGTGTGTGTAGAGTGTGTGTGTGTGCAGAGTGTGTGTAGGGTGTATTTAGAGTGTACTATAGTGTGTGTGTAGAGTGTGTGCAGAGGGTGTGTAGAGTGTGTGTGTGTGCAGAGTGTGTGTAGAGTGTATTAAAAAGTGTGTGTAGAGTGTGTGTGTGTGTGTGTGTGTGTAGAGTGTATATAGAGTGTGTGTGTAGAGTGTGTGTAGAGTGTATATAGAGTATATGTAGAGAGTGTGTGTGTGTAGAGTCTTCACACACTTCACTGCAGGTTAAAACACATTGAGCTCAGTGTGAAGCTCAGAGAGCTGCAGTCTTCACTGGGTTTCAGAGCAGCCTGAGGTTGGATCATGAGATATTTACTCTCCTGGAGCTTCATGACGCAGCATTAAAAAGACAGATCTCCAGAAGAAAAGCCATAAAACGGTGCAGGAGTTTACTGGGAGTTTTAGAGCGAAGTACTGTGAGTCGTGATTAAAGGAGGCATCAGTGATGGTGAACTCAGGACACTGCTGGATTCTTAAAACTGAACTGACTTTGTATACGTCTTCTGTAAACAGTCAGCTGTAGAAAGTTGCTTTTATTGAGTGTATGTAGGGTTTGAGTAGAGCATGTTTATATAGACTGTGTGTGTGTGTGTGTGCGTGTGTGTGTGTATAGTGTGTGTGTGTAGAGTGTATGTAGGGTTTGAGTAGAGCATGTTTATATAGACTGTGTGTGTGCGTGTGTGTGTGTGTAGAGTGTACATAGAGTTTGAGTAGAGCATGTTTATATAGACTGTGTGTGCGTGCGTGTGTGTGTGTATAGTGTGTGTGTGTTAGAGTGTATATAGAGTTTGAGTAGAGCATGTTTATATAGACTGTGTGTGTGCGTGTGTGTGTGTGTAGAGTGTACATAGAGTTTGAGTAGAGCATGTTTATATAGACTGTGTGTGTGTGTGCGTGTGTGTGTGTATAGTGTGTGTGTGTAGAGTGTATGTAGGGTTTGAGTAGAGCATGTTTATATAGACCGTGTGTGTGTGTGCGTGTGTGTGTGTATAGTGTGTGTGTGTAGAGTGTATGTAGGGTTTGAGTAGAGCATGTTTATATAGACCGTGTGTGTGTGTGTGTGTGTGTGTGTGTGTGTGTGTGTAGAGTGTATGTAGGGTTTGAGTAGAGCATGTTTATATAGACTGTGTGTGTGTGTGTAGAGTGTATAGAGAGTTTGAGTAGAGCATGTTTATATAGACTGTGTGTGTGTGTGTGTGTGTGTAGAGTGTATATAGAGTTTGAGTAGAGCATGTTTATATAGACTGTGTGTGTGTGTGTGTGTAGAGTGTATATAGAGTTTGAGTAGAGCATGTTTATATAGACTGTGTGTGTGTGTGTGTGTAGAGTGTATATAGAGTTTGAGTAGAGCATGTTTATATAGACTGTGTGTGTGTGTGTGTAGAGTGTATATAGAGTTTGAGTAGAGCATGTTTATATAGACTGTGTGTGTGTGTGTGTGTGTGTGTAGAGTGTATATAGAGTTTGAGTAGAGCATGTTTATATAGACTGTGTGTGTGTGTAGAGTGTATATAGAGTTTGAGTAGAGCATGTTTATATAGACTGTGTGTGTGTGTGTAGAGTGTATATAGAGTTTGAGTAGAGCATGTTTATATAGACTGTGTGTGTGTGTAGAGTGTATATAGAGTTTGAGTAGAGCATGTTTATATAGACTGTGTGTGTGTGTGTGTAGAGTGTATATAGAGTTTGAGTAGAGCATGTTTAAATAGACTGTGTGTGTGTGTGTGTAGAGTGTATATAGAGTTTGAGTAGAGCATGTTTAAATAGAGTGTGTGTGTGTGTAGAGTGTACATAGAGTTTGAGTAGAGCATGTTTATATAGACTGTGTGTGTGTGTGTAGAGTGTATATAGAGTTTGAGTAGAGCATGTTTAAATAGAGTGTGTGTGTGTGTGTAGAGTGTACATAGAGTTTGAGTAGAGCATGTTTATATAGACTGTGTATGTGTGTGTGTAGAGTGTATATAGAGTTTGAGTCGAGCATATTTATATAGACTGTGTGTGTGTGTGTAGAGTGTATATAGAGTTTGAGTAGAGCATGTTTAAATAGAGTGTGTGTGTGTGTGTAGAGTGTACATAGAGTTTGAGTAGAGCATGTTTATATAGACTGTGTGTGTGTGTGTGTGTGTGTGTAGAGTGTATATAGAGTTTAAGTAGAGCATGTTTATATAGACTGTGTGTGTGTGTGTGTGTAGAGTGTATATAGAGTTTGAGTAGAGCATGTTTATATAGACTGTGTGTGTGTAGAGTGTATATAGAGTTTGAGTAGAGCATGTTTAAATAGAGTGTGTGTGTGTGTGTAGAGTGTATATAGAGTTTGAGTAGAGCATGTTTATATAGACTGTGTGTGTGTGTGTAGAGTGTATATAGAGTTTGAGTAGAGCATGTTTAAATAGAGTGTGTGTGTGTGTGTAGAGTGTACATAGAGTTTGAGTAGAGCATGTTTATATAGACTGTGTGTGTGTGTGTAGAGTGTATATAGAGTTTGAGTAGAGCATGTTTAAATAGAGTGTGTGTGTGTGTGTAGAGTGTACATAGAGTTTGAGTAGAGCATGTTTATATAGACTGTGTGTGTGTGTGTGTGTAGAGTGTATATAGAGTTTGAGTAGAGCATGTTTATATAGACTGTGTGTGTGTGTGTGTGTAGAGTGTATATAGAGTTTGAGTAGAGCATGTTTATATAGACTGTGTGTGTGTGTGTGTGTAGAGTGTACATAGAGTTTGAGTAGAGCATGTTTATATAGACTGTGTGTGTGTGTGTGTGTGTGGAGTGTATATAGAGTTTGAGTAGAGCATGTTTAAATAGAGTGTGTGTGTGTGTAGAGTGTACATAGAGTTTGAGTAGAGCATGTTTATATAGACTGTGTGTGTGTGTGTGTGTGTGTAGAGTGTATATAGAGTTTGAGTAGAGCATGTTTAAATAGAGTGTGTGTGTGTGTGTGTGTAGAGTGTATATAGAGTTTGAGTAGAGCATATTTATATAGACTGTGTGTGTGTGTGTAGAGTGTACATAGAGTTTGAGTAGAGCATGTTTATATAGACTGTGTGTGTGTGTGTAGAGTGTATATAGAGTTTGAGTAGAGCATATTTATATAGACTGTGTGTGTGTGTGTGTGTGTAGAGTGTACATAGAGTTTGAGTAGAGCATGTTTATATAGACTGTGTGTGTGTGTGTAGAGTGTATATAGAGTTTGAGTAGAGCATGTTTAAATAGAGTGTGTGTGTGTGTAGAGTGTACATAGAGTTTGAGTAGAGCATGTTTATATAGACTGTGTGTGTGTGTGTGTAGAGTGTATATAGAGTTTTAGTAGAGCATGTTTAAATAGAGTGTGTGTGTGTGTGTAGAGTGTACGTAGAGTTTGAGTAGAGCATGTTTATATAGACTGTGTGTGTGCGTGTGTGTGTGTGTGTAGAGTGTATATAGAGTTTGAGTAGAGCATGTTTATATAGACTGTGTGTGTGTGTAGAGTGTATATAGAGTTTGAGTAGAGCATGTTTAAATAGAGTGTGTGTGTGTGTGTAGAGTGTACATAGAGTTTGAGTAGAGCATGTTTATATAGACTGTGTGTGTGTGTGTGTAGAGTGTACATAGAGTTTGAGTAGAGCATGTTTATATAGACTGTGTGTGTGTGTGTGTAGAGTGTACATAGAGTTTGAGTAGAGCATGTTTATATAGACTGTGTGTGTGTGTGTGTAGAGTGTATATAGAGTTTGAGTAGAGCATGTTTAAATAGAGTGTGTGTGTGTGTAGAGTGTACATAGAGTTTGAGTAGAGCATGTTTATATAGACTGTGTGTGTGTGTGTGTGTGTGTAGAGTGTATATAGAGTTTGAGTAGAGCATGTTTATATAGACTGTGTGTGTGTGTGTGTGTAGAGTGTATATAGAGTTTGAGTAGAGCATGTTTAAATAGAGTGTGTATGTGTAGAGTGTATATAGAGTTCTTCAGGAGTGTTTTTAGAGATCGCACACCAATCTTTACTCCATGATACGCTATCAGTATATCCAACATCACACCATATGAACGTCCTTCCTCACAGTAGCGCTGAATGAACTCCATTTTCTTATAAATATAATACATACACTATATTGTCAAAAGTTTTGGGACACCTGCCTTTACATGCACATGAATGTAATATGGAGTTGTCCCGCCCTACAGCTATAACAGCTTCAACTCTTCTGGGAAGGATTTCCACAAGGTTTAGGAGTGTGTTTATGGGAATTTTTGACCGTTCAAACAAAGTTAGATGCACAGTTTCCTACTTCCTGTATATCCTGAATGACAGATGTCAGTCAGAGCTAAGAATTCTATTCGCAAATTTTATACATGCCTTTTCCTGTTTGTCTGAATTGCTGATGTGTTTTTGGTTGTTTTTGGATTTGATATTTGTTTTGCACTTCTCAGCCACCGTAGTTCATATGCTAACACTACCTCCAGCTGCCCCCAGCTGCCCTGACCTCCTCAAAACTCAACATGATAGCCATCCATCCTTACAGCAGGCCACTGCCTCTCAGAAATCCATTCTATAGTCAGATAAGCTCCAGCAGGTGAGGGACATTCTCACAAGCTGCTCATTGGGCTGAAATCTGAATCTTAGTGCTTCAATCTGTTCTTGGATAAAGTCACAGTTTGGGGAAATGGCGGCATAATCCTCCAATTTGTCGCCTGAATCTCTCTCTCTATCCCTGCCTTGTTTTTTAGGCACTTGGCCTAAAAGCCCAAGACCATTTCTCTACTTTAAAAAAAAGGTGAAGAAATCAGTAGAGGCGGCGTGCGAGGGCAGAAATGTCCGACGGAGAATCTATTAAAATATAATATGCAAGAGGAAATGGAAAAACGTCTCCTGTGTCTTTCATTATTTGCCACTAAGTGAGACTTTGATGAGGCCAGAGAGATGAAAGAGAAGAGGCAGCGCTTGCACTGGAGTCATACCTGAGATACTGTTGGGTGCCATTACTTAAAAAAAACAAAAACATCCTCACATCTGCACTAGGATGGGTCAGGAATGCTAGAGCCAAAAGTGTCAAAGGAGCTTTAATGGACTCTCTGGAGGAACGGCAGAGTGTTTCTCCATCAGGAAGAGCTCCAGGAGAACCTTCAGAGCTTAGAACCTTTCACAACACGTGTGTCAGCGTGATGAATTCCCTCTCTCCCTCTCTCTCTCTCTCTCTCTCTCTCTCTCTTTCCGAGCGCAGCAGGATTCCCAGTGCTGCTGTGTCCATGCGCTTCCTTAATCTACGTCCATTACGTTGCTTAGCAACCTCAGAAGACTGTGAACACACTAAACCGTGTATGGGAAGAGTTGTTTACTGCAAATATACTTCATAATAAATATTATTTTTATTGAACACTGCTTTTTTTTATCAGATTGTTTTTTGTTCATGTTTTAGAAAAGTAATAATCCGGTGTCTGACGGCAGATCGCGAGTAAAACAAGGCTAAATTCCACATCTGATTTTATAGTGACGGGCATTTTATAGTGATGTACAAATGCAAAAAGTGTGTTATGTAGCTCATTTGTAGCGTTACACCCACAAAAAAGAGGTTTCCTGAGGTTCTATATAGAACCCTGGGGGGTCTTATAGAACCAGTGCTCAGTACAATGGTCTGTATCCCTGGAGAACGATGAACATAGAACTTTTTTTCTGTTTGAAACGCTTCTATAATTCTATAAAAGCATGTGTACGGTGAAACGGGTGCCATTACTTTTGGCATTTTATCTCGACGTTTCGAAAACGAGGTGTTTATGAACACTGTATTTTAGAGAAGATGGAATAGATGGATAGATTAAGTGTGAGAGAATTTCAGCTGAAATGATAAAAAAATCTTCTAGAAATAAATTTATACTGTGTTTGAGTTTGCTGTGATTTTTTGTGGAAATTGTATCTAATAATAATAATAATAATAATAATGATGATAATTAAGATAATGATAATAATGATAATTAAGAATCGAACTTGGACTGGTTTCTTTCCAGTACTATTCTCAGAAGTACTAATAATACTCTTATAAACACTAATGATACTTTTAAAAGCACCAGTGATACTAAGCAGTATTTACAGTCTCATAATCAATAATGATACTCTATTAGCTGTAATAACAGTCTCATAAGCACTAATGATACTTTATTAGCTGTAATAACAGTCTCATAAGCACTAATGATACTCTATTAGCTGTAATAACAGTCTCATAATCACTAATGCTACTCTATTAGCAGTAATAACTGTATCAAAAGCACAAATAAAAATTTAATAAGCACTAATTACAGTCTCATAAGCACTAATGATACTCTATTAGCTATAATAACAGTCTCATAAGCGCTAATGATACTCTATTAGCTATAATAACAGTCTCATAAGCGCTAATGATACTCTATTAGCTATAATAACAGTCTCATAAGCGCTAATGATACTCTATAAGCGGATATAACAGTTTCATAAGCACTAACGATCCTTTCTAAGCAACAATAACAGTTTCATAAGCACTATTGATACTCTATAAGCACTAATAACAGATTCTTTTCAATACTATTGTTATAAGCAAGAATAATAATAATACTTTTCTAATCACTAATGGTCCTTTGAAAAGCACAAATGATACTTTCATAAGCAGAAATAACATTTTCATAGGCACTAATAGCAGTCTCATAAGCAATAATTATACTCTATAAGCAGTAATAACAGTCTCATAAGCACCAATGACATTCTAACCAGCAGTAATGACTGTCTCTTAAACACTAATGATACTCTATTAGCTGTAACAAAAGTCTCATAAGCGCTAATGATACTATATAAGCAGTTACATAAGCATTAACAATACTGTATAAGCAGTAATAACAGTCTCATAAGCACTAATGATACTAAAACAATAAATCCTGTATTTTCCAGGCATGTTTTCTTTCTTAAAGCTGTGTAATTAATAATCTGTCAGATTTCTTCCTGTCTTTAGTATTTGTGTATCTGCTCTCTGTCTCTGTAAAGATCCCGTGAACCCTACAGCACATAAATACGACTGGTAAATAATTGAATCCGCGCTCGGTCCCCTGCTCCGGTCAGTTATGTTGACGTGTAAAATTATTCCCTGACGATCATCCTCCAGCCATTTCGTTTTCAGACGGATTTTTGTCTGCTCTAGCCGGTAAAAGCACAGCTGTGAGATCATCCTATTACTTCCACAGATCCCATTTAGGCAGAATGCAGCTTCCTGTTTGCCTTAAAGTGCAGATTTTTCTAAACGCTTGCGTTGTGTGAGAGGTTGGAGGTCTGAATTTAGGACATAATGGCTGTTTACCAGCATTTTTTTCACTTATGTGCCTTTGCCTAGTCTGCTATTGGCAAAATAATTAGCGTGTGCATGTGTGTGTGTGTGTGTGTGTGTGTCTGTGTGTGATAATCATCTGTGAAAGGGTTGTGTGTTAATGCTTTGTCAGGTGAACACACACACACACACACATATACATAAAAAAGCATGACATTGTGATAAGCAGGGTTGATTGGTGCTAATTAAAAATAAATAAATAAATAAATGAATAAATAAGGGAGAGCTGTGGATGATTTGTGTTCCCTGTGAAAGAGAGCTGATGTCTTCATGGATTTCCAGCCATTATTTGGTTTAATCTCATCTCCGCATCTACACGCCCGGGACATATTGTTCCGTTGCCTGGCAACCGAGTCGCCACTTCAGAATCGAACATGACACCATCAGAAAACGGTGAAATTATTAGACAGTGTTTACAGTGTCAGGTTGTTCAGTCACAATGTAAACACATCCGATTTTCCACACCACATCTGACTCATCCGACGGAGAATTCTGGCTTCTGATTGGTCAGAAACTTGATAATAATTCTGATTTTCTACAGCTTACTAGAGTTTTCTATCAACTTCTATCTATATATGTCCACACCCATCCACCCGTCTCACTGTACATTTTACTATCACTATTCTGCTTATTCCATTCTTATTCTATTCTATAGTTTATTTTTATTCTAATTTAAATTTTTATTTTGTATTATATTCTTATATTCTTTATATTTTAGATCCTTCTTTGCTTCTAGTATATTTCTTATATTTTTATATTCTAGTTTGACATTTTTATTTAAATTGTATTTCTTATATTTTATATTTTAGTTTAACATTTTTAATTAAATTATTTCCTATATTTTTAAAATCTAGGTGTACATTTGTATTTAAATTATTTTTTATATTTTATATTCTAGTTTTACATTTTTATTTACATTATATTTCTTATTTTTTATATTCTAGTTTTACATTTTTATTTCATTTGTATTTCTTATATTTTTATTCTAGGTTTACATTTTTATTTCCATCATGGGGCAGTCATAAAAAACATTTCACTACACGTCGTACTGAGTATGATTGTGTATGTGACAAATAAAATTTCAATTTGAATTACTGTGATTATCATATACGAAGATACCTTACTGTTTCTATGGTAACACCTCTTCCATAAATGTGTGGATACAGCGTAACGTTTCTGATTGTAAGATTTATAAAAGGAGTCTCCGGTACCAGAGATAACTTCTTCCACGTTTTGTGTTGTTGTATTTTTTGTTGAATGTTGGTGAATGTGATGATATATATACAGGAGATGTTGTGGAACCTGTAACACACACGACACGTCAAAAC
The DNA here is from genome assembly GCF_019097595.1 of Hemibagrus wyckioides. Lineage (NCBI taxonomy): Eukaryota > Metazoa > Chordata > Actinopteri > Siluriformes > Bagridae > Hemibagrus > Hemibagrus wyckioides. The sequence goes on from NC_080720.1 coordinate 2,032,956, forward strand.
ACAGACTGGACCAGCAGCAGAGCTGAAAACCTGGGGGTGCTTTTGGAATGTGAAAGAGGAGTAAGTGGGAGGAAAGAGCCGAGGAGTTGAGTGGGTTTTTGACGCCAGTGAAAGACTCTCCATTAGCATAGTGTTCTCTGTACAAGAACCTGGAGCACTGGCAGTTGTGCTGTGTGTGTGTGTGTGTGTGTGAGATCAAGCTCCTGAGAGCTGTGTGTAGGCAGCAGGCAGACATTCAGACATCTCTGACTGAAAGAAAGTCTAATGCTGATTCTCTTTTGTAAAAGAAAAGGAAGGCGACTTCAGTGGTGGCCTCGTGTCTAGACCTGAGCTCATCGTCTTTGTTTGGAGAAGCTGGGATTCACAACATCGCTGCGAAGATTCAGTTTACTAAAT
>NC_080720.1:2038351-2055851 GCF_019097595.1 Hemibagrus wyckioides
AGTCAGTAGAGCTGTGAGTCAGTAGAGTTGTGAGTCAGTAGAGCTGTGAGTCAGTAGAGCTGTGAGTCAGTAGAGTTGTGAGTCAGTAGAGCTGTGAGTCAGTAGAGTTGTGAGTCAGTAGAGCTGTGATCTTTATTTTACTTTGTATCTTTTCATTTGTTTAAATTATTCTTTATTTCTTTTCTTGTTTGGAAATTCATTATTTCTTTATCCATGAAATCAGTTATTTATTTATTCTTCCATCTGTTTGTTTGTTTCTTCATTTTGTAGGAAGCTGTTGTACAAACTGAAAAAAACAGATTTTCTTACAGTTCTTGTGTGTGTGTGTGTGTGTGTGTGTGTGTGTTAGTGTGTGTGTGTGTGTGTGTTAGTGTGTGTGTTAGTGTGTGTGTGTGTGTGTGTTAGTGTGTGTGTGTGTGTTAGTGTGTGTGTTAGTGTGTGTGTGTGTGTGTGTGTTAGTGTGTGTGTGTTAGTGTGTGTGTGTTAGTGTGTGTTAGTGTGTGTGTGTTAGTGTGTGTGTGTTAGTGTGTGTGTGTTAGTGTGTGTGTGTGTGTTAGTGTGTTTGTGTGTGTTAGTGTGTGTTAGTGTGTGTGTTAGTGTGTGTGTGTGTGTGTGTGTGTGTTAGTGTGTGTGTGTGTGTGTGTTAGTGTGTGTGTGGGTGTTAGTGTGTGTGTGTGTTAGTGTGTGTGTGTGTGTGTGTGTGTGTTAGTGTGTGTGTTAGTGTGTGTGTGTGTGTGTGTGTGTTAGTGTGTGTGTGTGTGTGTGTTAGTGTGTGTGTGTGTGTTAGTGTGTGTGTTAGTGTGTGTGTGTGTGTGTTAGTGTGTGTGTGTGTGTGTGTGTGTGTTAGTGTGTGTGTGTGTGTGTGTGTGTGTTAGTGTGTGTGTGTGTTAGTGTGTGTGTGTGTTAGTGTGTGTGTGTGTGTTAGTGTGTGTTAGTGTGTGTTAGTGTGTGTGTGTGTGTGTTAGTGTGTGTGTGTGTGTGTGTGTGTTAGTGTGTGTGTGTGTGTGTGTTAGTGTGTGTGTGGGTGTTAGTGTGTTTGTGTGTGTGTTAGTGTGTGTGTTAGTGTGTGTGTGTTAGTATGTGTTTCCTATATGGTTTGAGAGAATGTGCAGTTTTTACCGTATTCAGCAGAAAGCCTTATCGAGAACTTACAGTCATCAGAGAGAAAGAAAGAAAAATATGAATAATTGAATATCAGAGAGAGAGAGAGAGAGAGAGAAGGAGAGAGAGAGAGAGAGAGAGAAGGAGAGAGAGAGAGAGAGAGAGAGAGAGAGAAGGAGAGAGAGAGAGAGAGAGAGAGAGAGAGAGAGAGAGAGAGAAGGAGAGAGAGAGACAGGCAGAGAGAGAGAGAGAGAGAGAGATGCACTGCTAGCTGCTTTTCTGTATGATAATCAAGGCTACACCACCACCCAGCTACACCCCACCCAGCTACACCCCACCCTGCTAGACCCCTACCCTGCTATACCTCTACCCTACTACACCTCTACCCTGCTACACCACCACCCTGCTACACCCCTACCCTGGTACACCACCACCCTGCTACACCCCACCCTGCTACACCCCTACCCTGGTACACCACCACCCTGCTATACCTCTACCCTGCTATACCTCTACCCTGCTACACCTCTACCCTGCTACACCCCTACCCTGCTACACCCCTACCCTGCTACACCACCACCCTGCTATACCTCTACCCTGGTACACCTCTACCCTGCTACACCCCTACCCTGCTACACCACCACCCTGCTATACCTCTACCCTGGTACACCACCAGCCTGCTACACCCCTACCCTGCTACACCACCACCCTGCTACACCCCTACCCTGCTACACCACCACCCTGCTACACCTCTACCCTGCTACACCCCACCCTGCTACACCCCTACCCTGCTACACCCCTACCCTGGTACACCACCACCCTGCTACACCCCACCCTGCTACACCACCACCCTGCTATACCTCTACCCTGGTACACCACCAGCCTGCTACACCTCTACCCTGCTACACCTCTACCCTGCTACACCTCTACCCTGCTACACCCCTACCCTGCTACACCTCTACCCTGCTACACCCCTACCCTGCTACACCACCACCCTGCTATACCTCTACCCTGGTACACCACCAGCCTGCTACACCTCTACCCTGCTACACCTCTACCCTGCTATACCTCTACCCTGGTACACCCCTACCCTGCTACACCACCACCCTGCTACACCCCTACCCTGCTACACCACCACCCTGCTAGACCCCTACCCTGCTACACCACCACCCTGCTACACCCCACCCTGCTACACCCCTACCCTGGTACACCACCACCCTGCTACACCTCTACCCTGCTACACCCCTACCCTGCTACACCACCACCCTGCTATACCTCTACCCTGCTACACCACCACCCTGCTATACCTCTACCCTGCTACACCACCAGCCTGCTACACCACCACCCTGCTACACGTCCACCTTGATACACCACCACCCTGCTAGATCTCTACCATGCTACACCTCCACCTTGACACACCACCACCCTGCTAGATCTCTACCATGCTACACCTCCACCTTGACACACCTCCACCCTGCTACACCTCCACCCTGCTACACCTCCACCTTGACACACCACCACCCTGCTACACCTCCACCTTGACACACCACCACCCTGCTACACCTCCACCTTGACACACCACCACCCTGCTAGATCTCTACCATGCTACACCTCCACCATGCTACACCACCACCCTGCTACACGTCCACCTTGATACACCACCACCCTGCTAGATCTCTACCATGCTACACCTCCACCTTGACACACCACCACCCTGCTAGATCTCTACCATGCTACACCTCCACCTTGACACACCTCCACCCTGCTACACCTCCACCTTGATACACCACCACCCTGCTAGATCTCTACCATGCTACACCTCCACCTTGACACACCACCACCCTGCTAGATCTCTACCATGCTACACCTCCACCTTGACACACCTCCACCCTGCTACACCTCCACCCTGCTACACATCCACCTTGACACACCTCCACCCTGCTACACCTCCACCTTGACACACCTCCACCTTGACACACCACCACCCTGCTACACCTCCACCTTGACACACTACCACCCTGCTACACCACCACCCTGCTACACCTCCACCTTGACACACCACCACCATGCTACACCACCATCCTGCTACACCTCCACCTTGACACACCACCACCCTGCTACACCTCCACCTTGACACACCTCCACCCTGCTACACCTCCACCCTGCTACACATCCACCTTGACACACCTCCACCCTGCTACACCTCCACCTTGACACACCTCCACCTTGACACACCACCACCCTGCTACACCTCCACCTTGACACACTACCACCCTGCTACACCACCACCCTGCTACACCTCCACCTTGGCACACCACCACCATGCTACACCACCATCCTGCTACACCTCCACCTTGACACACCACCACCCTGCTACACCTCCACCTTGACACACCACCACCCTGCTACATCTCCACCATGACACACTTCCACCCTGCTACACCACCACCCTGCTACACCTCCACCTTGACACACCACCACCCTGCTACACCTCCACCATGCTACACCACCACACTGCTTCACCTCCACCTTGACACACCACCACCCTGCTAGACCTCTACCATGCTACACCTCTACCCTGATACACCACCACCCTGCTACACCTCTATGCCACTATACCTACACCCTGCTACACCTCCATCCTCCTACACCACCACACTGCTACACTTTCTATTCACTCTAGCAGAAGAAATTCCTCACATGAGATTACACTCAGTTCTCTGGACAACCCGAGTCACTGCAAACCTTTACATCTTGTCCTAATGAGTCGACCGCCTGGACTTTTGACTCGAATTATCCGACTACTGCAGAAATCCAGCTGTAATTTGCTGCTCTTGCTTCTTAACAACCTGCAGTAAAGTTCATTCTCAAACTTTTCTTACCGCAACACTTCTTTACTCCTCATGCTGTCAGACTCCAGATGTAAAATCTAACCTAAAATCAACACTACACCATTTATAGCTGATACCTGCATCAAGGAATTATTTAACAGCACACAGCTGGCAAAAAATAATAATAAAAAAATTCCAAAAACAGCTGTGCAGACAAATTTGTAATTTATTTATATATTGTATGAACAGGGCTGTAATTCCTGCATGGTTTCCAGCTCTTGCAAATTAAAGCTGACATGCTGAAGTTTCATTCTAAGTAATTAAGCAGGTAAATGTGGGTATAAAGGAACTATGTTTAACTTCAACACGGGAAAAATATAGATTTAATGTTGGGTCATTTCCTTGCAGTTATACACTCTATTGCCAAAAGTATTGGGACACCCCTCCAAATCATTGAGTTCAGGTGTTGTTTTTCAGGGGTTGGACTCGGCCCCTTAGTTCCAGTGAAAGGAACTCTTAATGCTTCAGCTTCATACCAAGACATTTTGGACAATTTCATGCTCTTTGTGGGAATAGTTTGGGGATGACCCCTTCCTGTTCCAACATGACTGCACACCAGTGACCAAAGCAAGGTCCATAAAGACATGGATGAGTGAGTTTGGTGTGGAGGAACTTCACAGAGTCCTGACCTCAACCCCATAGAACACCTTTGGGATGAATTAGAGTGGAGACTGAGAGCCAGACCAAAACTGTGATGTCCGCCTTTCCATGAAAATGAATGTAGTATCCCACCCTTTACAACTATAAGCTTTCCACAAGGTTTAGGAGTGTGTTTATGGGAATTTTTGACAATTCCTCTAGAAGAAGAGCATTTGTGAGGTCAGGCACTGATGTGATGAGAAGGTCTGGCTCACAGTCTCCGCTCTAATTCATCCCAAAGGTGTTCTGTGGGGTTGAGGTCAGGACTCTGTGCAGGCCAGTCAAGTTCCTCCACACCAAACTCACTCATCCATGTCTTTATGGACCTTGCTTTGGTCACTGGTGTGCAGTCATGTTGGAACAGGAAGGGGTCATCCCCAAACTGTTCCCACAAAGAGCATGAAATTGTCCAAAATGTCTTGGTATGAAGCTGAAGCATTAAGAGTTCCTTTCACTGGAATTAGGGGGCCAAACCCAACCCCTGAAAAACAACACCTGAACTCAATGATTTAGAGGGGTGTCAAAATTTTTTTAGCAATATAGTGTATATTTAATTTAGGACCAACTGTGAAATTTAATACTTACCGTAATTTAAAACCCTAATAATTATATAGTAATATAGTAATATATAGTAATATCAATAAAGGAAATAATAACTCTTCATAAATAACCTATTTTGCTCTCTATATCCAGAGGAAAAAAGAGTATCTCCAAGACATATTTTACATTCTGGGGATAAAAAAGTAATTATCTGACAGATCCTCATGTCTAATGCAAGCTATTTTTGGTTCCTTTCGACCCACTAAGATTATAATGTATCACAAAAGAGAGAGAGAGAGAGAGAGAGAGAGAGAGATCCATGTGAATGAGAATTAGCTCCATTTTCCTCAGCATTATAACCAAAAGGAGCTGATAATCAGTGTGTATAGGATTTTCTATCATGAATCCACATAAAAATAGACAGTTATCGTGATACTGGTGTGAGGAAAGCAATCAACAGCAAGAAATCTGCTGAGAGATTGAGCTAGCATGAAGAAGAATGTTCTCTGGTCTGATCAAACCACAACTGAACTTTCTCCTAACTGTTTTAACACAACAGTGTGAGCATTTAAGCACCGTAGCTTTACATCTGAGAGAAGATGACACTGTAGAGGTTTTAGCATCCACCAATGGCAGGCAGCCTTGAAATACAAATACAGTGGAACCTCAGCAGGTGAATGCTCTCCCTTAGGAGTTTTCACCTTGAAAATACGAAGCATTTTCAGCATACGAACCGAACCGAATGCAGGCTAAGTTGCTCGTACTTTCAGGAGCCATTCAAAACTTGCCTGCAAACCTTTGGTACACTTTCAAAAGCTAGGTGATTTTTTGGCCATTTTTTTTGTTGACAGATTGATGCTGTGGGAGGTCTGTTCTATTTTTAGCCCAAGCTTCTTGAAATGACTTCCTTTGAGGACCCTTGGCCCTTGGAAAATTGTAATATTGGTATTATGTTTCTCAGCAGTTTGTTTTAGCAAACTTGACCACAAATCACAATCATCATCATCATCACTAGCACCATCATCACCATCAGCATTACCACCACCATTGGCCTCACCATCACCACCACGACCACCACCATCATCTTAATCATCATCATCATCATCATCATCACCATCATCACCGTCACCATCATCATCATCATCATTACCATCATCATGATCATCATCATCACCATCAACACCACCACCATCATCATTATAATCACCATCACTATCATCATCATCATCACCATCATTATCATAACCACCATCATCATCATCATCATCATCATCATGATCATCACCATCACACCATCAACATCATCATCATCATCGTCATCATCACCACCACCACCATAATCATCATCATAATCATCATCATCACCACCACCATCATCGTCATCATAATCATCATCATCACACCATCACCACCATCATCATCGTCATCATCGCCATCATTATTATTATAACCACCACCATCATTATCATCACCACCACCACCATCATCGTCATCATCATCATCATCATTATTATTATAACCACCACCATTATCACCACCACCACCATCATCGTCATCATCATCATCATCATTATTATAAACACCACCATCATCATCGTCATCATCATCATCATCATCATTATTATAACCACCACCATCATTATCATCATCACCACCACCATCATCATCGTCATCATCATCATCATCATTATTATTATAACCACCACCATCATTATCATCATGATCATCACCATCACACCATCAACATCATCACCACCACCATCATCATCATCACCACCACCACCATCATCACCACCACCACCATCATCACCATCATCAACATCATCATCATCATCATCACCACCATCATCATCGTCATCATCATCATCATTATTATTATAACCACCACCATCATTATCATCATGATCATCACCATCACACCATCAACATCATCATCATCATCATCACCACCATCATCATCGTCATCATCATTATTATTATAACCACCACCATCATTATCATCATGATCATCACCATCACACCATCAACATCATCATCATCATCATCATCACCATCATCATCATCACCACCATCATCATCACCACCATCATCATCACACCATCAACATCATCATCATCACCATCATCATCATCACCACCATCATCATCATCATCATCATCATCACCACCATCATCATCATCATCATCATCATCACCATCACACCATCAACATCATCATCATCATCACCATCATCATCATCACCATCATCATCATCACCACCATCATCACCATCATCATCATCATCATCATCATCACCATCATCATCATCATCATCACCATCATCATCATCACCACCATCATCATCACCATCATCATCACCATCACACCATCAACATCATCACCATCATCATCATCACCATCATCATCATCACCACCATCATCATCATCATCATCATCACCATCACACCATCAACATCATCATCATCATCACCATCATCATCATCACCATCATCATCATCACCACCATCATCATCACCATCATCATCACCATCACACCATCAACATCATCATCATCATCACCATCATCATCATCACCATCATCATCATCACCACCATCATCATCATCATCATCATCACCATCACACCATCAACATCATCATCATCATCACCATCATCATCATCACCATCATCATCACCACCATCATCACCATCATCATCATCACCACCATCATCACCATCATCATCATCATCATCATCATCACCATCATCAACATCATCATCATCATCACCATCATCATCATCACCACCATCATCATCACCACCATCATTATCATCATCATCATCACCATCACACCATCAACATCATCATCATCATCATCATCACCATCATCATCACCACCATCATCATCACCACCATCATTATCATCATCATCATCACCATCACACCATCAACATCATCATCATCATCATCACCATCATCACCATCATCATCATCATCATCATCATCATCACCACCATCATCATCATCATCATCATCATCATCATTGATCTTGTCGTACAGCAGCAATCACTCTGACCTGTAATTGTTCCACTCCAGCAGCGTCTCTGACCGAAGCCCTGGGTCATTTAAAGAATTTAAACTTCAGTGAATCCTGCTGTATTGATTCATGTGACACTTGATGAGCTTGATGATGAACTCCATGAAAAGATGCTTTTTTTTCTGTCCAGAGTAGCGCCTGGCGTGAACAAAAGACAATTTCAAAGGATAAAACAGTTCCAAGGTTGAAACTCTTTACAGCGTTAATGCTGTAGACGTCTGAAATGTTCCACACGTCTGCTCCGTGTCGAGGTTTCACTGCAGATCTCTGAAAACACGTGAAGGACTTCTGTGAGAAATGTCAAGCCATGGAATTCATGTCAAAATTATTACAAGCAGAACAGCTATCACAATCAATACTGATCAGCAACAACATGCTATAGCTAATTATTTATCCGTTTGTTTGTTTATGATTCAATTTTAAATGAATTCCTTCTTTCTTTATTTCGTTTTTTATGATTTTTTTAATGAAATTTGATTGAAATTATTATAAATATTATGACGTGTTGTAGGTGTCGTGACTGATGTGTGGAGACGTGTTGTAGGTGACGTGACTGATGTGTGGAGACGTGTTGTAGGTGTCGTGACTGATATGAGGAGACGTGTTGTATGTGACGTGACTGATGTGTGGAGACGTGTTGTAGGTGACGTGACTGATGTGTGGAGACGTGTTGTAGGTGACGTGACTGATGTGTGGAGACGTGTTGTAGGTGTCGTGACTGATATGAGGAGATGTGTTGTATGTGACGTGACTGATGTGTGGAGACGTGTTGTAGGTGACGTGACTGATGTGTGGAGACGTGTTGTAGGTGACGTGACCGATGTGTGGAGACGTGTTGTAGGTGACGTGACTGATATGAGGAGACGTGTTGTATGTGACGTGACTGATGTGTTGTAGGTGTCGTGACTGATGTGTGTGAACGTGTTGTAGGTGACGTGACTGATGTGTGGAGACGTGTTGTAGGTCACGTGACTGATGTGTGGAGACGTGTTGTAGGTGTCGTGACTGATGTGTGGAGACGTGTTGTAGGTCACGTGACTGATGTGTGGAGACGTGTTGTAGGTGTCGTGACTGATGTGTGGAGATGTGTTGTAGGTGTCATGACTGATGTGTGGAGACGTGTTGTAGATGACGTGAGATGTGTTGTAGGTGACGTGACTGATGTGTGGAGACGTGTTGTAGGTGACGTGAGATGTGTTGTAGGTGTCATGACTGATGTGTGGAGACGTGTTGTAGGTGTCGTGACTGATGTGTGGAGACGTGTTGTAGGTCACGTGACTGATGTGTGGAGACGTGTTGTAGGTGTCGTGACTGATGTGTGGAGACGTGTTGTAGGTGACGTGACTGATGTGTGGAGACGCGTTGTAGGTGACGTGACTGATGTGTGGAGACGTGTTGTATGTGACGTGACTGATGTGTGGAGACGTGTTGTAGGTGTCGTGACTGATGTGTGGAGACGCGTTGTAGGTGTCGTGACTGATGTGTGGAGACGCGTTGTAGGTGTCGTGACTGATGTGTGGAGACGTGTTGTAGGTGTCGTGACTGATGTGTGGAGACGTGTTGTAGGTGTCGTGACTGATGTGTGGAGACGTGTTGTAGGTGACGAGATGTGTTGTAGGTGTCGTGACTGATGTGTGGAGACGTGTTGTAGGTGACGTGACTGATGTGTGGAGACGTGTTGTAGGTGACGTGAGATGTGTTGTAGGTGACGTGACTGATGTGTGGAGACGTGTTGTAGGTGACGTGACTGATGTGTGGAGACGTGTTGTAGGTGACGTGACTGATGTGTGGAGACGTGTTGTAGGTGTCGTGACTGATGTGTGGAGACGTGTTGTAGGTGACGTGACTGATGTGTGGAGACGTGTTGTAGGTGACGTGAGATGTGTTGTAGGTGTCGTGACTGATGTGTGGAGACGTGTTGTAGGTGACGTGACTGATGTGTGGAGACGTGTTGTAGGTGACGTGAGATGTGTTGTAGGTGTCGTGACTGATGTGTGGAGACGTGTTGTAGGTGACATGACTGATGTGTGGAGACGTGTTGTAGGTGACGTGAGATGTGTTGTAGGTGTCGTGACTGATGTGTGGAGACGTGTTGTAGGTGACGTGACTGATGTGTGGAGACGTGTTGTAGGTGACGTGAGATGTGTTGTAGGTGGCGTGACTGATGTGTGGAGACGTTGTAGTTGTCGTGACTGATGTGTGGAGACGTGTTGTAGGTGTCGTGACTGATGTGTGGAGACGTGTTGTAGGTGTTGTGACTGATGTGTGGAGACGTGTTGTAGGTGTCGTGTGGAGACGTGTTGTAGGTGACGTGACTGTTGTGTGGAGACGTGTTGTAGGTGACGTGACTGATGTGTGGAGACGTGTTGTAGGTGTCGTGACTGATGTGTGGAGACGTGTTGTAGGTGTCATGACTGATGTGTGGAGACGTGTTGTAGGTGACGTGACTGATGTGTGGAGACGTGTTGTAGGTGTTGTGACTGCTGTGTGGAGACGTGTTGTAGGTGTCGTGTGGAGACGTGTTGTAGGTGACGTGACTGTCGCGTGGAGACATGTTGTAGGTGACGTGACTGATGTGTGGAGACGTGTTGTAGGTGACGTGACTTATGTGTGGAGACGTGTTGTAGGTGACGTGAGATGTGTTGTAGGTGTCGTGACTGATGTGTGGAGACGTGTTGTAGGTGACGTGACTTATGTGTGGAGACGTGTTGTAGGTGACGTGAGATGTGTTGTAGGTGTCGTGACTGATGTGTGGAGACGTGTTGTAGGTGACGTGACTGATGTGTGGAGACGTGTTGTAGTTGACGTGAGATGTGTTGTAGGTGTCGTGACTGATGTGTGGAGACGTGTTGTAGGTGACGTGACTGATGTGTGGAGACGTGTTGTAGGTGACGTGAGATGTGTTGTAGGTGTCGTGACTGATGTGTGGAGACGTGTTGTAGGTGACGTGACTTATGTGTGGAGACGTGTTGTAGGTGACGTGAGATGTGTTGTAGGTGTCGTGACTGATGTGTGGAGACGTGTTGTAGGTGACGTGACTGATGTGTGGAGACGTGTTGTAGGTGACATGAGATGTGTTGTAGGTGTCGTGACTGATGTGTGGAGACGTGTTGTAGGTGACGTGACTGATGTGTGGAGACGTGTTGTAGGTGACGTGACTGATGTGTGGAGACGTGTTGTAGGTGACGTGACTGATGTGTGGAGACGTGTTGTAGGTGTCGTGACTGATATGAGGAGACGTGTTGTATGTGACGTGACTGATGTGTGGAGACGTGTTGTAGGTGACGTGACTGATGTGTGGAGACGTGTTGTAGGTGATGTGACCGATGTGTGGAGACGTGTTGTAGGTGACGTGACTGATATGAGGAGACGTGTTGTATGTGACGTGACTGATGTGTTGTAGGTGTCGTGACTGATGTGTGGAAACGTGTTGTAGGTGACGTGACTGATGTGTGGAGACGTGTTGTAGGTCACGTGACTGATGTGTGGAGACGTGTTGTAGGTGTCGTGACTGATGTGTGGAGACGTGTTGTAGGTCACGTGACTGATGTGTGGAGACGTGTTGTAGGCGTCGTGACTGATGTGTGGAGACGTGTTGTAGGTGACGTGAGATGTGTTGTAGGTGTCATGACTGATGTGTGGAGACGTGTTGTAGATGACGTGAGACGTGTTGTAGGTGTCATGACTGATGTGTGGAGACGTGTTGTAGGTGACGTGACTGATGTGTGGAGACGTGTTGTAGGTGTTGTGACTGATGTGTGGAGACGTGTTGTAGGTGTCGTGTGGAGACGTGTTGTAGGTGACGTGACTGTCGTGTGGAGACATGTTGTAGGTGACGTGACTGATGTGTGGAGACGTGTTGTAGGTGACATGAGATGTGTTGTAGGTGTCGTGACTGATGTGTGGAGACGTGTTGTAGGTGACGTGACTTATGTGTGGAGACGTGTTGTAGGTGACGTGAGATGTGTTGTAGGTGTCGTGACTGATGTGTGGAGACGTGTTGTAGGTGACGTGACTGATGTGTGGAGACGTGTTGTAGTTGACGTGAGATGTGTTGTAGGTGTCGTGACTGATGTGTGGAGACATGTTGTAGGTGACGTGACTGATGTGTGGAGACGTGTTGTAGGTGACGTGAGATGTGTTGTAGGTGTCGTGACTGATGTGTGGAGACGTGTTGTAGGTGACGTGACTGATGTGTGGAGACGTGTTGTAGGTGACATGAGATGTGTTGTAGGTGTCGTGACTGATGTGTGGAGACGTGTTGTAGGTGACGTGACTGATGTGTGGAGACCTGTTGTAGGTGTCGTGACTGATGTGTGGAGACGTGTTGTAGGTGACGTGACTGATGTGTGGAGACGTGTTGTAGGTGACGTGACTGATGTGTGGAGACGTGTTGTAGGTGACGTGACTGATGTGTGGAGACGTGTTGTAGGTGACGTGACTGATGTGTGGAGACGTGTTGTAGGTGACGTGAGATGTGTTGTAGGTGTCGTGACTGATGTGTGGAGACGTGTTGTAGGTGACATGACTGATGTGTGGAGACGTGTTGTAGGTGACGTGACTGATGTGTGGAGACGTGTTGTAGGTGACATGAGATGTGTTGTAGGTGACGTGACTGATGTGTGGAGACGTGTTGTAGGTGACGTGAGATGTGTTGTAGGTGTCGTGACTGATGTGTGGAGACGTGTTGTAGGTGACGTGACTGATGTTTGGAGACGTGTTGTAGGTGTTGTGACTGATGTGTGGAGACGTGTTGTAGGTGTCGTGTGGAGACGCGTTGTAGGTGACGTGACTGTCGTGTGGAGATGTGTTGTAGGTGACGTGACTGATGTGTGGAGACGTGTTGTAGGTGACGTGACTGATGTGTGGAGACGTGTTGTAGGTGTCATAACTGATGTTTGGAGACGTGTTGTAGGTGACGTGAGATGTGTTGTAGGTGACGTGACTGATGTGTGGAGACGTGTTGTAGGTGACGTGACTGATGTGTGGAGACGTGTTGTAGGTGTCATGACTGATGTGTGGAGACGTGTTGTAGGTGACGTGACTGATGTTTGGAGACGTGTTGTAGGTGTTGTGACTGATGTGTGGAGACGTGTTGTAGGTGTCGTGTGGAGACGCGTTGTAGGTGACGTGACTGTCGTGTGGAGATGTGTTGTAGGTGTCGTGACTGATGTGTGGAGACGTGTTGTAGGTGTCATGACTGATGTGTGGAGACGTGTTGTAGGTGTCATGACTGATGTGTGGAGACGTGTTGTAGGTGACGTGAGATGTGTTGTAGGTGTCGTGACTGATGTGTGGAGACGTGTTTTAGGTGACGTGACTGATGTGTGGAGACGTGTTGTAGGTGTCGTGACTGATGTGTGGAGACGTGTTGTAGGTGACGTGACTGATGTGTGGAGACGTGTTGTAGGTGACGTGACTGATGTGTGGAGACGTGTTGTAGGTGACGTGACTGATGTGTGGAGACGTGTTGTAGGTGACGTGACTGATGTGTGGAGACGTGTTGTAGGTGACGTGACTGATGTGTGGAGACGTGTTGTAGGTGTCATGACTGATGTGTGGAGACGTGTTGTAGGTGACGTGAGATGTGTTGTAGGTGTCGTGACTGATGTGTGGAGACGTGTTGTAGGTCACGTGACTGATGTGTGGAGACGTGTTGTAGGTGTCGTGACTGATGTGTGGAGACGTGTTGTAGGTCACGTGACTGATGTGTGGAGACGTGTTGTAGGTGTCGTGACTGATGTGTGGAGACGTGTTGTAGGTGACGTGAGATGTGTTGTAGGTGTCATGACTGATGTGTGGAGACGTGTTGTAGGTGACGTGAGATGTGTTGTAGGTGTCGTGACTGATGTGTGGAGACGTGTTTTAGGTGACGTGACTGATGTGTGGAGACGTGTTGTAGGTGTCGTGACTGATGTGTGGAGACGTGTTGTAGGTGACGTGACTGATGTGTGGAGACGTGTTGTAGGTGACGTGAGATGTGTTGTAGGTGACGTGACTGATGTGTGGAGACGTGTTGTAGGTGTCATGACTGATGTGTGGAGACGTGTTGTAGGTGACGTGAGATGTGTTGTAGGTGTCGTGACTGATGTGTGGAGACGTGTTGTAGGTGACGTGACTGATGTGTGGAGACGTGTTGTAGGTGTCGTGACTGATGTGTGGAGACGTGTTGTAGGTGACGTGACTGATGTGTGGAGACGTGTTGTAGGTGACGTGAGATGTGTTGTAGGTGTCGTGACTGATGTGTGGAGACGTGTTGTAGGTGTCGTGACTGATGTGTGGAGACGTGTTGTAGGTGACGTGACTGATGTGTGGAGACGTGTTGTAGGTGACGTGAGATGTGTTGTAGGTGTCGTGACTGATGTGTGGAGACGTGTTGTAGGTGACGTGACTGATGTGTGGAGACGTGTTGTAGGTGTCGTGACTGATGTGTGGAGACATGTTGTAGGTGACGTGACTGATATGTGGAGACGCGTTGTAGGTGACGTGACTGATGTGTGGAGACGTGTTGTAGGTGTCATGACTGATGTGTGGAGACGTGTTGTAGGTGACGTGAGATGTGTTGTAGGTGTCGTGACTGATGTGTGGAGACGTGTTGTAGGTGTCATGACTGATGTGTGGAGACGTGTTGTAGGTGTCATGACTGATGTGTGGAGACGTGTTGTAGGTGTCATGACTGATGTGTGGAGACGTGTTGTAGGTCACGTGACTGATGTGTGGAGACGTGTTGTAGGTCACGTGACTGATGTGTGGAGACGTGTTGTAGGTGTCGTGACTGATGTGTGGAGACGTGTTGTAGGTGACGTGACTGATGTGTGGAGACGTGTTGTAGGTGACGTGAGATGTGTTGTAGGTGTCGTGACTGATGTGTGGAGACGTGTTGTAGGTGACGTGACTGATGTGTGGAGACGTGTTGTAGGTGACATGAGATGTGTTGTAGGTGTCGTGACTGATGTGTGGAGACGTGTTGTAGGTGACGTGACTGATGTGTGGAGACGTGTTGTAGGTGACGTGAGATGTGTTGTAGGTGACGTGACTGATGTGTGGAGACGTGTTGTAGGTGACGTGACTGATGTGTGGAGACGTGTTGTAGGTGACGTGACTGATGTGTGGAGACGTGTTGTTGGTGTCGTGACTAATGTGTGGAGACGTGTTGTAGGTGTCGTGACTGATGTGTGGAGACATGTTGTAGTTGTCGTGACTAATGTGTGGAGACGTGTTGTAGGTGTCGTGACTGATGTGTGGAGACGTGTTGTAGGTGACGTGACTGATGTGTGGAGACGTGTTGTAGGTGACGTGAGATGTGTTGTAGGTGTCGTGACTGATGTGTGGAGACGTGTTGTAGGTGACGTGACTGATGTGTGGAGACGTGTTGTAGGTGACGTGAGATGTGTTGTAGGTGTCGTGACTGATGTGTGGAGACGTGTTGTAGGTGACGTGACTGATGTGTGGAGACGTGTTGTAGGTGACGTGAGATGTGTTGTAGGTGTCGTGACTGATGTGTGGAGACGTGTTGTAGGTGTCGTGACTAATGTGTGGAGACGTGTTGTAGGTGTCGTGACTGATGTGTGGAGACATGTTGTAGTTGTCGTGACTAATGTGTGGAGACGTGTTGTAGGTGTCGTGACTGATGTGTGGAGACGTGTTGTAGGTGACGTGACTGATGTGTGGAGACGTGTTGTAGGTGACGTGAGATGTGTTGTAGGTGTCGTGACTGATGTGTGGAGACGTGTTGTAGGTGACGTGACTGATGTGTGGAGACGTGTTGTAGGTGACGTGAGATGTGTTGTAGGTGTCGTGACTGATGTGTGGAGACGTGTTGTAGGTGACGTGACTGATGTGTGGAGACGTGTTGTAGGTGACGTGAGATGTGTTGTAGGTGTCGTGACTGATGTGTGGAGACGTGTTGTAGGTGACGTGACTGATGTGTGGAGACGTGTTGTAGGTGACGTGAGATGTGTTGTAGGTGTCGTGACTGATGTGTGGAGACGTGTTGTAGGTGTCGTGACTGATGTGTGGAGACGTGTTGTAGGTGACGTGAGATGTGTTGTAGGTGTCGTGACTGATGTGTGGAGACGTGTTGTAGGTGTCGTGTGGAGACGTGTTGTAGGTGACGTGACTGACGTGTGTTTGACTGGGTTACGATCAGCTGTTTTTCAGCAGCTCTTTCCTGCTGAGTGTCTCATTTATCAGCCCTCCCCCTTTTTATTGGGTCTGATTTTAATGGAGTGTATAATTACATTGCATTACGCTGTCAGCTAATGAAACAAGTCATGATGAGTTCTCTCTGAATTCTCTCTGAATTTTTATTATTGGGAATGTAAAGATCATCTTCACTAAACCTTTTATACTGAGTGTAGAGTTTATATAGAGGCCATTTTGAGTTTGTATAGATGTTATGTAGAGTCTATAGTTTATCCAGTGTGTAGAGTTTATACAGAGTTTATATAGAAGGTTTATATAGTGGTTTGTTTACATAGTTTATATAGAGTGTAGTGTTTACATAGAGTTTATATAGATGTTATCTAGCGTCTAGTGTTTATACAATGTGTAGAGTTTATATAGAGTTTATATAAAAGGTTTATATAGTGGTTTGTTTACATAGTTTATATAGAGTGTTGTGTTTACATAGAGTTTATATAGATGTTATCTAGCGTCTAGTGTTTATACAATGTGTAGAGTTTATATAGAGTTTATATAAAAGGTTTATATAGTGGTTTGTTTACGTAGAGTTTATATATTGTAGTTTTACAGTGAGTAGAGTTTCTATAGAATGTAGAGTTTCACATTTATATAGTGTGAATATTGAGTTTGTTTATGTAGAGTTTAGAGTTAATATTGAGTTTATTGTTTGTTTAGCTTGTATATCGAGTTTATATAGAGTTTATATAAAGTTTATATAGAATTTGGAGTCTATATAGATAGAGTTTAGAGTTTAAATAGAGATCATATAGGGTTTAGAGATTATATAGAGATTATTTAGAGTTTATATTGCATGGATATCGAGTTTATATAAAGTGTATATAGAATTTAGAGTCTATCTAGAGATTATATAGAGTTTAGAGTTTAAATAGAGATTATATACTTTCTATAGACATATAGAGAGATCAAACAAAAGAACAAAAAACAAGCAGAAAATTAAAAATAAAAAAAATAATAAATAAAAAACAGGAAAAATAAAACAGCAAGCAAAACTGAAAAGATAAAAAAAAAGAAAACAGTGAATGAAAATAATTGTAGCAAAAAACAAACAAA
>NC_080720.1:2060851-2135851 GCF_019097595.1 Hemibagrus wyckioides
TAGAACATCAGCAGCTCAGAGAGATGTCTGTAGAACATCAACAGCTCAGAGAGACGTCTGTAGAACATCAGCAGCTCAGAGAGACGTCTGTAGAACATCAGCAGCTCAGAGAGACGTTCTGTAGAACATCAGCAGCTCAGAGAGATGTCTGTAGAACATCAACAGCTCAGAGAGACGTTCTGTAGAACATCAGCAGCTCAGAGAGACGTTCTGTAGAACATCAGCAGCTCAGAGAGACGTCTGTAGAACATCAGCAGCTCAGAGAGTTGTGTATGTGAGAGTGTGTGAGGGTTGTGTGTGTGGATGTTGTGTGTGTGAGGGTGTGTGTGTGGATGTTGAATGTGTGAGGGTGTGTGTGTGTGAGGGTGTGTGTGTGTGAGGGTGTGTGTGTGTGTACATGTTGTGTGTGTGGATGTTGTGTGTGTGTGTAGATGTTGTGTGTGTGGATGTTGTGTGTGAGGGTGTGTGTGTGTGTGTGAGGGTGTGTGTGTGAGGGTGTGTGTGTGTGGATGTTGTGTGTGTGAGGGTGTGTGTGTGTGTAGATGTTGTGTGTGTGAGGGTGTGTGTGTGTGGATGTTGTGTGTGTGGATGTTGTGTGTGTGTGTGTGTGAGGGTGTGAGGGTTGTGTGTGTGTGGATGTGTGTGTGTGTGAGGGTGTGTGTGTGTGTGGATGTGTGTGTGTGTGAGGGTGTGTGTGTGTGTGTGTGTGAGGGTGTGTGTGTGTGGATGTTGTGTGTGTGTGGATGTTGTGTGTGTGAGGGTGTGTGTGTGTGGATGTTGTGTGTGTGAGGGTGTGTGTGTGTGTGTGTGAGGGTGTGTGTGTGTGGATGTTGTGTGTGTGTGGATGTTGTGTGTGTGAGGGTGTGTGTGTGTGGATGTTGTGTGTGTGAGGGTGTGTGTGTGGATTTTGTGTGTGTGAGGGTGTGTGTGTGTGTGAGGGTGTGTGTGTGTGGATGTGTGTGTGTGTGAGGGTGTGTGTGTGTGGATGTTGTGTGTGTGAGGGTGTGTGTGTGTGGATGTTGTGTGTTTGAGGGGGTGTGAGGGTGTGTGTGTGAGGGTTGTGTGTGTGTGGATGTTGTGTGTGTGAGGGTGTGTGTTTGTGTGTGTGTATGTGAGGGTGTGTGTGAGGGTGTGTGTGTGTGTGTGTGTGTGTGTGTGGATGTTGTGTGTGTGAGAGTGTGTGTGTGGATGTTGTGTGTGTGAGGGTGTGTGTGGATGTTGTGTGTGTGAGGGTGTGTGTGTGTGGATGTTGTGTGTGTGAGGGTGTGTGTGTGTGGATGTTGTGTGTTTGAGGGAGTGAGGGTTTGTGTGTGAGGGTTGTGTGTGTGGATGTTGTGTGTGTGAGGGTGTGTGTGTGTGGATGTTGTGTGTGTGTGGATGTTGTGTGTGTGAGGGTGTGTGTGTGGATGGTGTGTGTGTGTGGATGTTGTGTGTGTGTGTGTGTGGATGTGTGTGTGTGTGAGGGTTGTGTGTGTGTGTGTGTGAGGGTGTGTGTGTGGATGTTGTGTGTGTGAGGGTGTGTGTGTGTGTGAGGGTGTGTGTGTGGATGTTGTGTGTTTGAATGTGTGTGTGTGTGAGGGTTGTGTGTGTGTGTGTGTGTGTGTGAGGGTGTGTCTGTGAGGGTGTGAGGGTGTGTGTGTGTGTGGATGTTGTGTGTGTGAGGGTGTGTGTGTGTGTGGATGTTGTGTGTTTGAGTGTGTGTGTGTGTGAGGGTGTGTGTGTGAGGGTAGTTCTGTGAGGGTGTGTGTGTGTGTGTGAGGGTGTGTGTGTGTGTGGATGTTGTGTGTGTGAGGGTGTGTGTGTGTGTGTGTGTGTGTGAGGGTGAGTGTGTGTGTGGATGTTGTGTGTTTGAGTGTGTGTGTGAGTGTGTGTGTGTGAGGGTGTGTGTGTGTGTGTGTGTGTGAGGGTGTGTGTGTGTGTGTGTGTGTGTGTGAGGGTGAGTGTGTGTGTGTGTGTGTGTGAGGGTGAGTGTGTGAGGGTGTGTCTGTGAGGGTGTGTCTGTGTATGAGGGTGTGTGTGTGTGTGGATGTTGTGTGTGTGAGGGTGTGTGTGTGTGGATGTTGTGTGTTTGAGTGTGTGTGTGAGGGTGTGTGTGTGAGGGTTGTGTGTGTGTGTGAGGGTGTGTGTGTGTGTGTGTGTGTGAGAGGGTGTGTCTGTGAGGGTGTGTGTGTGTATGAGGGTGTGTGTGTGTGTGGATGTTGTGTGTGTGTGTGAGGGTGAGTGTGTGTGTGTGTGTGTGAGGGTGTGTCTGTGAGGGTGTGTGTGTGTATGAGGGTGTGTGTGTGTGTGGATGTTGTGTGTGTGAGGGTGTGTGTGTGTGGATGTTGTGTGTTTGAGTGTGTGTGTGAGGGTGTGTGTGTGAGGGTTGTGTGTGTGTGTGAGGGTGTGTGTGTGTGTGTGTGTGAGAGGGTGTGTGTGTGTTTGTGTGTGAGGGTGTGTGTGTGTGTGTGTGAGGGTGTGTGTGTGTGTGTGAGGGTAGTTCTGTGAGGGTGTGTGTGTGTGTGAGGGTGTGTGTGTGTGTGGATGTTGTGTGTGTGAGGGTGTGTGTGTGTGGATGTTGTGTGTGTGTGTGTGTGAGGGTGTGTGTGTGTGTGTGTGTGTGTGTGTGTGAGGGTGTGTCTGTGAGGGTGTGTGTGTGTGTGAGGGTGTGTGTGTGTGTGGATGTTGTGTGTGTGAGGGTGTGTGTGTGTGGATGTTGTGTGTTTGAGTGTGTGTGTGTGTGAGGGTGTGTGTGTGAGGGTTGTGTGTGTGTGTGAGGATATGTGTGTGTGTGTGTGTGTGTGAGGGTGTGTGTGTGTGTGTGTGTGTGAGGGTAGTTCTGTGTTTAATTTAATGAAACCTGGCAACCCTCTCCTACTGACCTTCTTCTTCAAAACCTAAATACTTCAGACGATGCTCTTCTGAACAGTACGACGTGTTCCTTTTAATCCAGCGTGAGCGCTCAGAACCCTCAGAACAGTGTGTGTGTGTGTGAGAGAGAGAGAGAGAGAGAGAGAGAGAGGAGGGATTTCCTTTGGTTTCCCTCACATCTGGTCAGCTGTGTCTGGTGGTTTTATTGCTGCTGGATCGGAGCAGAACACTGTGCAGATGTGAAAGCGGACCTGTTGCAGAACTTTAGGCGCAGAAGCAATTTCTTCTCCATCAGACTGAGCCTGGACACGGACTTTATCTCCACTCCAAAAGCTCCTGAGGCTAATTTTGAGGATTCAGAACATGATACGCTAAATTAAGTAGTTATTATATCCGCATTACGAGCAGCAAAGTGATCATTAGACACGTATTAAGCACACAGCGGCTGTCCGGTCCAACAAACCCTATCAGATATCTCCTTCACGTGATTAATACACACTGCTTCACAACCCTCGCTAACCACGTTTCAGCAAGAAGCGCCGCGCTTCTCGTTACACAAACACGGGCAGAAATGTGTAACAGGTTCTTCTGAGGATTCACATCGTCTAGACGAGCACATCCGCCTGAATACAGCTGTTTTAATGTGTGAATCAGTGGGCGGAGTCAAGGTTAATAGGGTAATATACCTGGTACTGTATGTGGAAATGAATTATGTGTGTGTGTGTGTATGTGAGGGTGTGTGTGTGGATGTTGTGTGTATGAGGGTGTGTGTGTGGATGTTGTGTGTGTGAGGGTGTGAGGGTTGTGTGTGTGGACGTTGTGTGTGTGAAGGTTGTGTATGTGAGAGTGTGAGTGTGTGAGGGTTGTGTGTGTAGATGTTGTGTGTGTGTGCGTGTGTGAGGGTTGTGTGTGTGTGTGTGAGGGTTGTGTATGTAGATGTTGTGTGTGTGAGGGTTGTGTGTGTAGATGTGTGTGTGAGGGTGTGAGTGTGTGAGGGTTGTGTATGTGAGAGTGTGTGTGTGAGAGTGTGTGTGTGAGGGTTGTGTATGTGAGAGTGTGTGTGTGATGGTTGTGTATGTGTGAGTGTGTGTGTGAGGGTTGTGTATGTGAGAGTGTGTGTGTGAGAGTGTGTGTGTGAGGGTTGTGTATGTGAGAGTGTGTGAGGGTTGTGTATGTGAGAGTGTGTGTGTGAGAGTGTGTGTGTGAGGGTTGTGTATGTGAGAGTGTGTGTGTGATGGTTGTGTATGTGAGAGTGTGTGTGTGAGGGTTGTGTATGTGAGAGTGTGTGTGTGAGAGTGTGTGTGTGAGGGTTGTGTATGTGAGAGTGTGTGAGGGTTGTGTATGTGAGAGTGTGTGTGTGAGAGTGTGTGTGTGTGAGGGTTGTGTATGTGAGAGTGTGTGTGTGAGGGTTGTGTGTGTGAGAGTGTGTGTGTGAGGGTTGTGTATGTGAGAGTGTGTGTGTGAGAGTGTGTGTGTGAGGGTTGTGTATGTGAGAGTGTGTGAGGGTTGTGTATGTGAGAGTGTGTGTGTGAGAGTGTGTGTGTGAGGGTTGTGTATGTGAGAGTGTGTGTGTGAGGGTTGTGTGTGTGAGAGTGTGTGTGTGAGGGTTGTGTATGTGAGAGTGTGTGTGTGAGTGTGTGAGGGTTGTGTATGTGAGAGTGTGTGTGTGAGAGTGTGTGTGTGAGGGTTGTGTATGTGAGAGTGTGTGTGTGATGGTTGTGTATGTGAGAGTGTGTATGTGAGAGTGTGTGTGAGAGTGTGTGTGTGAGGGTTGTGTATCTGAGAGTGTGTGAGGGTTGTGTATGTGAGAGTGTGTGTGTGAGAGTGTGTGTGTGAGGGTTGTGTATGTGAGAGTGTGTGTGTGTGTGTGTGTGAGGGTTGTGTGAGTGTGTGAGGGTTGTGTGTGTGTGTGTGTGTGTGAGGGTGTGTGTGTGAGGGTTGTGTGTGTGAGTGTGTAAGGGTTGTGTGTGTGTGAGGGTGAGTGTGTGAGGGTTGTGTGTGTGAGGGTGTGAGGGTTGTGTGTGTGGGTTGTGTCTGTGAGGGTTGTGTGTGTGTGTGTGAGGGTGAGGGGGTGTGAGGGTGTGTGTGTGAGGGTGTGTGTGTGAGGGTTGTGTGTGAGGGTTATGTGTGTGTGAGGGTGTGTGTGTGGGTGTGTGAGGATTGTGTGTGTGTGAGGGTGTGAGTGTGTAAGGGTTGTGTGTGAGAGGGTGTGAGTGTGTGAGGGTGTGTGTGTGTGAGGGTTGTGTGTGAGGGTTGTGTGTGTGAGGGTTGTGTGTGTGAGGGTGTGTGTGTGAGGGTGTAAGGGTTGTGTGTGTGAGGGTTGTGTATGTGAGGGTGTGTGTGTGTGAGTGTGTGAGGGTTGTGTGTGAGGGTTGTGTGTGTGAGGGTTGTGTATGTGAGAGTGTGTGTGTGAGGGTTGTGTATGTGAGAGTGTGTGTGTGTGAGAGTGTGTGTGTGAGGGTTGTGTATGTGAGAGTGTGTGTGTGAGGGTTGTGTATGTGAGAGTGTGTGTGTGAGGGTTGTGTGTGTGAGAGTGTGTGTGTGAGAGTGTGTGTGTGAGAGTGTGTGTGTGAGGGTTGTGTGTGTGAGGGTTGTGTGTGTGAGAGTGTGTGTGTGTGAGGGTTGTGTGTGTGAGAGTGTGTGTGTGAGAGTGTGTGTGTGAGAGTGTGTGTGTGAGGGTTGTGTGTGTGAGAGTGTGTGTGTGAGAGTGTGTGTGTGAGAGTGTGTATGTGAGAGTGTGTGTGAGAGTGTGTGTGTGAGGGTTGTGTGTGTGAGAGTGTGTGTGTGAGAGTGTGTGTGTGAGAGTGTGTGTGTGAGGGTTGTGTGTGTGAGAGTGTGTGTGTGTGAGGGTTGTGTATGTGAGAGTGTGTGTGTGAGGGTTGTGTGTGTGAGAGTGTGTGTGTGTGAGGGTTGTGTGTGTGAGAGTGTGTGTGTGTGAGGGTTGTGTATGTGAGAGTGTGTGTGTGAGGGTTGTGTGTGTGAGAGTGTGTGTGTGAGGGTTGTGTGTGTGAGAGTGTGTGTGTGTGAGGGTTGTGTATGTGAGAGTGTGTGTGTGTGAGAGTGTGTGTGTGTGAGGGTTGTGTATGTGAGAGTGTGTGTGTGAGGGTTGTGTATGTGAGAGTGTGTGTGTGAGGGTTGTGTGTGTGAGGGTTGTGTATGTGAGAGTGTGTGTGTGAGGGTTGTGTATGTGAGAGTGTGTGTGTGAGGGTTGTGTGTGTGAGAGTGTGTGTGTGTGTGTGAGGGTTGTGTATGTGAGAGTGTGTGTGTGAGGGTTGTGTGTGTGAGAGTGTGTGTGTGTGAGGGTTGTGTGTGTGAGAGTGTGTGTGTGTGAGGGTTGTGTGTGTGAGAGTGTGTATGTGAGAGTGTGTGTGTGAGAGTGTGTGTGTGAGGGTTGTGTGTGTGAGAGTGTGTGTGTGAGGGTTGTGTGTGTGAGAGTGTGTGTGTGTGAGGGTTGTGTGTGAGAGTGTGTGTGTGTGAGGGTTGTGTGTGTGAGAGTGTGTATGTGAGAGTGTGTGTGTGAGAGTGTGTGTGTGAGGGTTGTGTGTGTGAGAGTGTGTGTGTGAGGGTTGTGTGTGTGAGAGTGTGTGTGTGTGAGGGTTGTGTGTGTGAGAGTGTGTGTGTGAGAGTGTGTGTGTGAGAGTGTGTGTGTGAGGGTTGTGTATGTGAGAGTGTGTGTGTGAGAGTGTGTGTGTGAGAGTGTGTGTGTGAGAGTGTGTGTGAGTGTGTGTGTGTGAGGGTTGTGTGTGTGAGAGTGTGTGTGTGTGAGGGTTGCGTGTGAGAGTGTGTGTGTGAGGGTTGTGTGTGTGAGAGTGTGTGTGTGAGAGTGTGTGTGTGAGAGTGTGTGTGTGAGGGTTGTGTATGTGAGAGTGTGTGTGTGAGAGTGTGTGTGTGAGAGTGTGTGTGTGAGAGTGTGTATGTGAGAGTGTGTGTGAGAGTGTGTGTGTGAGGGTTGTGTGTGTGAGAGTGTGTGTGTGTGAGGGTTGTGTGTGAGAGTGTGTGTGTGAGGGTTGTGTGTGTGAGAGTGTGTGTGTGAGAGTGTGTGTGTGAGGGTTGTGTGTGTGAGGGTTGTGTGTGTGAGAGTGTGTGTGTGAGGGTTGTGTATGTGAGAGTGTGTGTGTGAGAGTGTGTGTGTGAGGGTTGTGTGTGTGAGAGTGTGTGTGTGAGGGTTGTGTATGTGAGAGTGTGTGTGTGAGGGTTGTGTATGTGAGAGTGTGTGTGTGAGAGTGTGTGTGTGAGGGTTGTGTGTGTGAGAGTGTGTGTGTGAGGGTTGTGTATGTGAGAGTGTGTGTGTGAGGGTTGTGTGTGTGAGAGTGTGTGTGTGAGAGTGTGTGTGTGAGAGTGAGTGTGTGAGGGTTGTGTATGTGAGAGTGTGTGTGTGAGAGTGTGTGTGTGAGAGTGTGTGTGTGAGGGTTGTGTATGTGAGAGTGTGTGTGTGAGAGTGTGTGTGTGAGGGTTGTGTGTGTGAGAGTGTGTGTGTGTGAGGGTTGTGTATGTGAGAGTGTGTGTGTGAGGGTTGTGTATGTGAGAGTGTGTGTGTGAGAGTGTGTGTGAGAGTGTGTGTGTGAGAGTGTGTGTGTGAGGGTTGTGTGTGTGAGAGTGTGTGTGTGAGGGTTGTGTATGTGAGAGTGTGTGTGTGAGGGTTGTGTGTGTGAGAGTGTGTGTGTGAGGGTTGTGTGTGTGAGAGTGTGTGTGTGAGGGTTGTGTGTGTGAGAGTGTGTGTGTGAGGGTTGTGTGTGTGAGAGTGTGTGTGTGAGGGTTGTGTGTGTGAGAGTGTGTGTGTGAGGGTTGTGTATGTGAGAGTGTGTGAGAGTGTGTGTGTGAGAGTGTGTGTGTGAGGGTTGTGTGTGTGAGAGTGTGTGTGTGAGGGTTGTGTATGTGAGAGTGTGTGTGTGAGGGTTGTGTGTGTGAGAGTGTGTGTGTGAGGGTTGTGTGTGTGAGAGTGTGTGTGTGAGGGTTGTGTGTGTGAGAGTGTGTGTGTGAGGGTTGTGTGTGTGAGAGTGTGTGTGTGAGGGTTGTGTATGTGAGAGTGTGTGTGTGAGAGTGTGTGTGTGAGAGTGTGTGTGTGAGGGTTGTGTGTGTGAGAGTGTGTGTGTGAGGGTTGTGTGTGTGAGAGTGTGTGTGTGAGGGTTGTGTATGTGAGAGTGTGTGAGAGTGTGTGTGTGAGAGGGTTGATGTTGGAGGCTGAATGTGGGCGTGTCCTGTGCTGGAGGAGTTTGAGGAAGTCATTAGTTTAGATGAGACTAACAGCAGGAAGTAGGTCAGAGCTGCAGCAGTGGAGAGCAGTGGCGGTGTCTGGCCTCCAGAAGCAGGTTCTTCAATCCTCTCTGCTGGGGTTCTCGCGCCGGACAGAAGGAGGAGAGGAGGAGAGGAGCGTCTGGGACAGGACCGGACGCTGAGTCTGCAGTTACACAGACGTCTGGACACCACAGCTCCAGCTCTGAGTCAGCTCCAGGAGATAAACTGCTCTCTGATAGACTGAGAGACTACAGCCCCGAGATTCTGACCACAGCTACATCACTGTCTGATACAGGGCAAACACACACACAAACAAACAAACAAACAAAATAATAAACAAACAAACAAAATAACAAACACACAAAATAACAAGCACACAAACACTTTTCTTTCTTTCTTTCTTTCTTTCTTTCTTTCTACTAAATTTTTTTTCTTTTCTTTTCCTTGTATTTTTCCTTCCTTCCTTCCTTCCTTCCTTCCTTCCTTCCTTCCTTCCTTCCTTCCCTTTCTTTCTTTCTTTCTTTCTTTCTTTCTTTCTTTTTAACATTTTTATTAAATTTAAATCACCTTTTCTCTTTATTTCTTTTTTATTCTGTTTTTTTTTCCCTCGGAGCAGCAGTGGAAGTGAAGCAGTGTTGTGAATATCGTCAGGATAGAGAGACTCAGTGTTTAATCTCTGTTCTTTTTTTCCTCCTGCTCTCTGTGTGTAGTGTGTGTGTGTGTAGTGTGTACATTGTATGCGTGTAGTGTATAGTGTGTGTGCAGTGTGTATATGTGTTTAGTGTGTAGTGTGTGTGTGTGTGTAATGTATAGTGTGTCATGTGTATAGTGTGTGTGTGTAGTGTGTGTGTGTGTTTAGTGTTTGTGAATAGTGTGTGTGTGTGTGTGTAGTGTATAGTGTGTGTCTGTTAAGTGTTGGTAGTGTGTATAGTGTGTGTGTAGTGTATAGTGTGCGTGAATAGTGTGTGTAGTGTATAGTGTGTGTGTGTGTGTGCAGTGTGTGTAGTGTATAGTGTGTGTGTAGTGGGTGTAGTGTATAGTGTGTGTAGTGTATAGTGTGTGTGTGTGTAGTGTATGTAGTGTATAGTGTGTGTATAGTGTATAGTGTGTGTGTAGTGTGTGTGTTTGTGTGTGTATAGTGTGTGTGTGTAGTGTATAGTGTGTGTGTAGTGTGTGTTTGTAGTGTATAGTGTGTGTGTGTGTAGTGTATAGTGTGTGTGTAGTGGGTGTAGTGTATAGTGTGTGTAGTGTATAGTGTATAGTGTGTGTGTAGTGTGTGTGTTTGTGTGTGTATAGTGTGTGTGTGTGTAGTGTATAGTGTGTGTGTAGTGTGTGTGTGTGTATGTGTGTAGTGTTTAGTGTGTGTGTAGTGTGTGTTGTGTGTAGTGTATAGTGTGTGTAGTGTGTGTGTGTGTGTATATGTGTGTAGTGTTTAGTGTGTGTGTGTAGTGTGTGTAGTGTTTAGTGTGTGTGTAGTGTGTGTTGTGTATAGTGTGTGTAGTGTATAGTGTGTGTTGTGTGTGTGTAGTGTATAGTGTGTGTGTGTGCAGTGTGTGTGTGTGTATGTTGTGTATAGTGTATAGTGTGTGTAATGTGTGTAGTGCATAGTGTGTGTGTATAGTGTATAGTGTGTGTAATGTGTGTAGTGCATAGTGTGTGTGTGTAGTGTATAGTGTGTGTAGTGTATAGTGTGTGTAGTGTGTGTGTGTAGTGTGTGTGTGTGTGTAGTGTGTGTGTGTGTATGTGTGTAGTGTGTGTGTGTGTGCAGTGTGTGTGTGTGTGTATGTTGTGTATAGTGTATAGTGTGTGTAATGTGTGTAGTGCATAGTGTGTGTGTATAGTGTATAGTGTGTGTAATGTGTGTAGTGCATAGTGTGTGTGTGTGTAGTGTATAGTGTGTGTAGTGTATAGTGTGTGTAGTGTGTGTGTGTGTGTAGTGTATAGTGTGTGTGTGTGCAGTGTGTGTGTGTGTGTATGTTGTGTATAGTGTATAGTGTGTGTAATGTGTGTAGTGCATAGTGTGTGTGTATAGTGTGTGTAATGTGTGTAGTGCATAGTGTGTGTGTGTGTAGTGTATAGTGTGTGTAGTGTGTGTGTGTGTGTGTGTAGTGTGTGTGTGTGTGTAGTGTGTGTAGTGTATAGTGTGTGTGTGTAGTGTATAGTGTGCGTGTGTGTGTAGTGTATAGTGTGCGTGTGTGTAGTGTGTGTAGTGTATAGTGTGTGTGTGTGTGTAGTGTATAGTGTGCGTGTGTGTGTGTGTAGTGTGTGTAGTGTATAGTGTGTGTGTGTAGTGTGTGTAGTGTATAGTGTGTGTGTGTAGTGTGTGTAGTGTATAGTGTGTGTGTGTAGTGTGTGTAGTGTATAGTGTGTGTGTGTAGTGTGTGTAGTGTATAGTGTGTGTGTGTGTAGTGTATAGTGTGCGTGTGTGTGTGTGTGTAGTGTGTGTAGTGTATAGTGTGTGTGTGTGTAGTGTATAGTGTGTGTGTGTGTAGTGTATAGTGTGCGTGTGTGTGTGTGTAGTGTGTGTAGTGTATAGTGTGTGTGTGTAGTGTGTGTAGTGTATAGTGTGTGTGTGTAGTGTGTGTAGTGTATAGTGTGTGTGTGTAGTGTGTGTAGTGTATAGTGTGTGTGTGTAGTGTGTGTAGTGTATAGTGTGTGTGTGTGTAGTGTATAGTGTGCGTGTGTGTGTGTGTGTAGTGTGTGTAGTGTATAGTGTGTGTGTGTGTAGTGTATAGTGTGTGTGTGTGTAGTGTATAGTGTGCGTGTGTGTGTGTGTAGTGTGTGTAGTGTATAGTGTGTGTGTGTAGTGTGTGTAGTGTATAGTGTGTGTGTGTAGTGTGTGTAGTGTATAGTGTGTGTGTGTAGTGTGTGTAGTGTATAGTGTGTGTGTGTAGTGTATAGTGTGTGTGTGTGTAGTGTATAGTGTGTGTAGTGTATAGTGTGTGTAGTGTGTGTGTGTGTGTGTGTAGTGTGTGTGTGTGTGTAGTGTGTGTAGTGTATAGTGTGTGTGTGTAGTGTATAGTGTGCGTGTGTGTAGTGTGTGTAGTGTATAGTGTGTGTGTGTGTGTAGTGTATAGTGTGCGTGTGTGTGTGTGTAGTGTGTGTAGTGTATAGTGTGTGTGTGTAGTGTGTGTAGTGTATAGTGTGTGTGTGTAGTGTGTGTAGTGTATAGTGTGTGTGTGTAGTGTGTGTAGTGTATAGTGTGTGTGTGTGTAGTGTATAGTGTGCGTGTGTGTGTGTGTGTAGTGTGTGTAGTGTATAGTGTGTGTGTGTGTAGTGTATAGTGTGTGTGTGTGTAGTGTATAGTGTGCGTGTGTGTAGTGTGTGTAGTGTATAGTGTGTGTGTGTAGTGTGTGTAGTGTATAGTGTGTGTGTGTGTAGTGTATAGTGTGCGTGTGTGTGTGTGTGTAGTGTGTGTAGTGTATAGTGTGTGTGTGTGTAGTGTATAGTGTGTGTGTGTGTAGTGTATAGTGTGCGTGTGTGTGTGTGTGTAGTGTGTGTAGTGTATAGTGTGTGTGTGTAGTGTGTGTAGTGTATAGTGTGTGTGTGTAGTGTGTGTAGTGTATAGTGTGTGTGTGTAGTGTGTGTAGTGTATAGTGTGTGTGTGTGTAGTGTATAGTGTGTGTGTGTGTAGTGTATAGTGTGCGTGTGTGTGTAGTGTGTGTAGTGTATAGTGTGTGTGTGTAGTGTGTGTAGTGTATAGTGTGTGTGTGTAGTGTGTGTAGTGTATAGTGTGTGTGTGTAGTGTGTGTAGTGTATAGTGTGATGTAGCCTCTCTGACACTGAGGAGTGAAAGGTGATGAAAGTGTGATGACAAACTGACCGTGTTTTCACTGACCGACTCGGACACTGAAGTGTTCTGCTGAAGAACCGCTGACTCTCACAACCTCACAGGATTCAGCAGACCACAGAGGATGAAGTGAGGCATCGCCACGGAAACACGAGGAAGGCGCTAAGTAGGACGTGTGCTGGCTGCGTGGGCGAGAGACAGAGAGATAAACGGAGAGATGAGCGAGTGAGAGATGCTGGGAGTGGGAGGAAATGATGGGGTGGAGGAGTGCAGTGTAAGCACTTTCTCTTTTTCTTTTTTTCCGTCTTTCGGAAGTGCATGAATGAGAAAGTTTCTCTCCGCGGGGAATTCCCGGCGTTCTGGAGTCTCAGTGCCGCTCTTCATCATCCTCGTATCAGTGCTACAGCTTCACCTCTGACTGTTACAGAGCTCTGACACTGGAGACTCCTCCCATAAACCTCTCCTTACTCTAACATCTACACCAGTCTCTGTGACCCAGCGGTTGCTATGGAAACGATAAGAGTGACGCGTTAATATAAACCTGAGTTACAGTCAGAGCTGCTGATACAGAGAGTTAGTGTGTGTGTGTTTGGGGGGTTGTGAAGTTGTGTGTTCGTGTGTGTGTGTGGGGTGGGGGGTTGTGAAGTTGTGTGTTTGGTTGTGTGTGTGTGGGGGGTTGTGAAGTTGTGTGTTTGGGTGTGGGGGGCGGGGTTGTGAAGTTGTGTGTGTGTGTATGTCTGTGTGTGTTTTGTGCTGGTGTTTGTAAGTGTTTGTGTGTGTATTAAGTGGGTTTGAGCAGTTGTGTGTGTTTGTGTGTGTGTGTGTGTGTGTGTGTGTATGTGTGTGTGCATGTCCCTCTATGGGCATGTGTGTGTGTCTGTCTTTCTGTAGGCATATGTGTGTCTGTGAGCGTGTGTTTGTGTGTGTGTCTGTCTTTCTGTAGGCATATGTGTGTCTGTGAGCGTGTGTTTGTGTGTGTGTCTGTGTTTGTGTGTGTGTGTGCATGTATCCATGCGTGTGTCTGTCTGTCTTTCTGTAGGCATATGTGTGTCTGTGAGCGTGTGTTTGTGTGTGTGTCTGTGTTTATGTGTGTGTGTGCATGTATCCATGCGTGTGTCTGTCTGTCTTTCTGTCTGTGGTCGTGTGTATGTATGGATGTGTGTATGTATGGATGTGTGTGCATATGTGTGTGTGTGTGTCTGTCTGTCTGTGGGCATGTGTGTGTGTGTGTTTGTTTGCGTGTATATGTATGTATGTGTGTGTGTATGCGTTTGTGTGTTTTGTGAAGTTGTAAGTTTGGGTGTGTGTGTGTGTGTGTGTGTGTTTTGTGCTGGTGTTTGTAAGTGTTTGTGTGTGTATTGGGTGGGTTTGTGCAGTTGTTTGTTGGTGGGTGTGTGTGTCTGTCCATGTACATGCATGTGTGTGTGTGTTTGTGTAAGTGTGTGTGCATGTCTCTCTATGGGCATGTGTGTATGTGTCTGTCTGTCTGTGAGTGCGTGTGTGTGTGTTTATGTGTGTGTGTGTGTTCCCTCCTCACACCCGGTGTTCCAGAGACAGACTCCATTTCTTTCTGTAATCATAATGTTTCTACAGCCAAAGCTCTCAGTGTTCATTCCATGCTCATGAGCGCGTTTATAAGCTGTTATAGCGACTCTTACCATAAAGCTGTGGAGTGTTTTATAAGGGAATTAACCGTGTGTGTATCGGAGCAGGAATATAAGCTGCAGCTCCTTCACTGGGACTCCGTCTCCGTTGCCATGGGAACAGTTTGCTGTATCTTTTGCAAAGTCAATGTTTGTGTGTGTTTTTGTGTGTTTAGTGGTCTCAGATGGCTTCTTCACTGTTTTGTTGGGATATAAATAAGGCTGGTTTTCCTCCTGAGAGCAGTCACACACACACACACACATACACACACACACGTGAAGCTCCAACACTTTACCCTGCTCAATGATTACATCTGTTTACTCAGGACTCGTAAAACTCGCCCTCGCTGTTCTTGGGGACGACGGAGTCCTAGAGGACGTGTTGTGGTTACCATGGTGACGCCTCATTCAAGGGGACTCGGCGGCAGATTTTCTGGTTCTGTTCTGGAAGGAGTCTCCAGTGTCAGAGGTTACAGCGTGAAAAACGAGGCTGCTTAATAGATGCATTAATAACCGTGATTTGTCAATAAATGGAATCTTTGCTATCTTTTGCTGTAGGAAATGAATCTTCTTCGTGTATCACTTCACACTGCTGTGGATTGTTTTCCTGTAACTGCACACCCCGTAGTGTGTTGCTCTTTATTCACTTGTTCATTGTGTGAGATATTTGTTCTTCTTAAACGTTGACGTAGACGTGAGAGAGAGTCTTATGTAATGCTTAGGAACGGACGAAAACTAGGCTAAAGTCAGATTCATGGGTTCTTGCGCTAAGCGTTTAGCATGACGGTTGTTTCCGCGTACGCAAATCAACCACTGGAGACGTGACACGACGCTCTCATGGCTTTAAATAACAGCCTGCTGTGTTCCCCGTTTATCCGAGCTTGGGTCCCGTATTCCCGCTAAATGATAAATGGCATCTGGAATTTAATTAGAGCTAAGGGAAAAGAAAGGAGCTGGACGAATCTCCATCTCCCTCTCCATATCAGAGGTATGGCTCGGCTCGGCGCATCACAGAGGGATCTGTCTCCGTATTCCGAGCGGTGTGATGTCTCTGTCAGGCGGAGATTCCTCGGATCTCTGCTCGGGGAATCGCTCATCTGTATGCAGGTCATTTTGTAGAGCGATGGGAACTTGAGCTGAACAGACCAGCATACCGTGTAGCGCTGTAGCAGCGTATCGTCCTCCCAGTGCTGCATGATTTAGAGCTGATCCTGCTGAAATGTAATAGTGTTTAATATCTGTGGAGGAATGAGACAGGAAGTGGACGCTAAAAAAAGTCATTGTTCCAATTTGTCTTCAAAAAACGATGCTGAAATGCAAAGTCTCTTCCCACCTTTATGTCCTCTAATTGGCCCAGTGACTCTCATAAGCACATCATGACCATTTTAGACCATTTAGGGATTTAAATTGTCACCGAAATAAAGAAATATCCGACGCCTCAGGACGCCTCGCGATTCTCACGACTCGTGTTAAGCGTTTTGATTAAATCAGAGCCGGCGTGAAAAAAAACGCCAATATGCTTGCAATTATACAGACAGCTATATGAGACAGGTGGCGTAATCACCACGTAATTACATGAAAAAAATGGCCTTCGTTATGGAGAAAGCAGCCCGAGGCGGAGTGGAGTGGAATCCTGCGCTTTATTAGAAAGAAAGTGGTGGTCAGAACAGGAAGTCAGCAGCTCAGTGACGTCCATCTCCAGCAAGGAAGTCTTCCTTGTTAGGCAGAGACGACACTTCTAAATAAAATCTCATCAGGAATGCATGAGCAGAAACTGAACTGTACAAACTGAAGTTTATAGAATTCTGACGTTTACAGAATACTGAAGTGTAAAGAGTACTGAAGTGTAGAGTACTGAAGCTTACAGAATACTAAAGTTTACAGAACACTAATGTGTAAAGAGTACTGAAATTTACTGAAGTATAAAGAGTACTGAAGTTTACAGATTTCTGAAGTTTACAGAATTCTGAAGTTTATAGAGTACTGAAGTTTATAGAGTAGTGAAGTTTATAGAGTAGTGAAGTTTACAGAATATTAAAGTGTAAAGAATGCTAAAGTTTACAGAATTCTGAAATTTATAGAGTACTGAAGTTTACACACCGTTCTCCATTCTTTATCACTGGCATGTGATGTTTTTGTCCTGAACTTTTAAAGACACAAATGACCTTTTGCAGCTTTGAGGTTCAGAAAGCATGAAGTGAAAGGGAGTGTCTTAAACACACACACACACACACCCAAACTTACAACTTTACAAAACACACAAACGCATACACACACACACATACATATACACGCAAACAAACACACACACACATACACACACACACATGCCCACAGACAGACAGACACAGACACAGACACACATATGCACACACATCCATACACTTTACACAATCTAACAATCAAACAAATAAACAAAGAAATAAATAAATGCCAGTCGCTCAGCGCAAGCTGTTATAGTCAACTGCTACAAAATAATATTTTAGATAAGATCACTTTTAAACTCCCCCTGATAAACAAACACAATTTTGTCCTGTCAATGGACATGTTCGCTAATTGCTATCGCACTAGCCTGATTTAAATCGCTTTTAAACTTCTGCAGTTCAGTATCTTATTTACTGCAGAGCTTTAATATGATTTACCCTGAAATAAAAAATAAATAACTGGAGCGTCAGTGATTATTTTCCGTTTATTTTCTGCACTGTTCTGGATACAGATGTGTCTAATTTCAGTACTGTCTCATCGTCACGAACAGAGGTTTATTCTCATTTACAGTGCTGACGGAATGAGACGCGGTCCTGTGCATTGACCTTTCCTTTCATTACACACCCTATAGTTTCCTCTTTAACCACATATCATCACCATCTGGCCTTTATTGCGGATTTTTTTCCCCCAGATGTAATAGTCCGGCTAATGATAATGATGTCACTGCACATGTTTTCCTCTGCGGCGTGCCGGCTGGGCCTGAGGTGATGTTCTATTTTTCGTGATCTCTCCTCGGGTTTCAGCACAAAAGGTCAGCGCTACGGCCTGACGCCGGTCCTGCTAAATGAGAGCACTATTGAAATGAGGTGGAAAGATCCGGAAAGGTCAAACGGCTGTCAGAGGTGCTAGAAAGCAGGGCGGATGTGTGACACTCGCCGTTAATCAGCACCGCGAGAGATATCGGATAAACCTGTTAGCATTAAAGAGTTAGTACTTTTAGCGCTTTTTTTTCTCCCACCATGTGTCTCGTGAGTCTCATCTCAGACGATAAATCCGTTCTGTTATTAGAAAGAAAAGATGCTACAGATGCTTCTGTTCCATTAATCCAGCTCACGGACGGTGAGTTAAAAGGAGTCTTAAGACGTCTTATGTCACGTCTTTGTGAAGGCTCACGGGAGGTTTTAGTGAAATGGAATGAAATGGATGGAGAGAATTTGGCGCATTTCAAAGAAAAGGAAGAATAATGAGGCCATTAGTTCTTTCACCTCACATGGGTCCAAAGACGCTGTTTTTATCCCTCACACACACACACACACACACACACACACTTATTTTGATCGAGTTGTTTAGTCTGCTCTGATTAGTTTACGTTGTTGTTTTTTTTGCACAGTAACTAAACTTTCTCAGCTCCGTCTCTAACAACTTTAGGTCATGTGACTAAACAGCTATAGGAGGACGAGATTCCTCATTAGCTGCTAATTATTGTGTCTCTGCTAGACTGGACGTGAATGTTCAAGCCACTAGAAGCGTTTCCATGATGATTAATGGTGTGTTGTCGATAATTAGGGATAAGATGTGTAGATAAAGCTCATCAGTACATATGAACACAAGGCATAAGCTTATGATGGACAATGTATGTTGTCTGACGGTTTATAAAACCAGATCGATTTTAATTAGTGTACAGTCGCAAAATTGCAAATGAATCAAAATGTCACATGGAGCAAAATATCAAACGTAAACATCTCTGCCTCATCTGGGTGGCAACTTCAGCAGAAACATCAGTAATAAACTGTAATAACACGACATCACCTCTTCATGAACCATAATGTCAAACAATAACTTTCTCTAACCTCCAGCTGTCAGTGATATACTGCACTGTTTTTTATTTTATTTTATTTTATTTTATTTTATTTTATTTTATTTTTAGCCATTTTTGGTCCATTTTCATTCAATTGTTGAGCCAAAAAACAATTATTTATTTTTTCTATATTCTCTAATTTAAATCTCTAATTTATTTATTCTATAGAAAATCTTATTATTCTTTTTGTTGTTCCAGGATATTTGATTTAATTTATATTGAATTTATATAATTTAATTTATATTATATTTATATTACATTTTTTCATATTATTTTTTACATTTTATATTTATATATTTTATTTATATTTTTTCTGTAGGATTGTAATTTTTTAAATATTATTATTATTATGTTTTATGTAATATATCTAAAGTCGTGTGCTTTATAGAGCATCATTACTGCAGTAATACACCTTTTAAATACGTTAATAACTAAATAAATAATGACTAAATAAATAATGACTAAATAAATCTCACAAAATTGCATCTGTGACATTAACTGTATCGTATAATCAGGTCATTAAAACATATTAAAAGTCTGAGTAGAAAGAATTTAATACATAATTTTTGTTCATTTAATTACGTAAATATTTATTTATATTTCTGACCCTGAATTCTGTTTATTCTCCACAGCTGGATTCAGCATTTCGGCAGTTTTCTGATTCTTTCTTGAAATCGATTTTTTTTTCCCCAACTTTCAGAATGACGCTGAAGCCCGAGACCCGGGAAGCTTCAGGCACATTTTTAAGTGCTGTACATTTATTAACCAGCCGCCGAGCGTCCAGTAAACCTTGTTTTCACTTTATTTTCTTCTCCTATCTGATTAAACTTATCAGTCTTTGAAGTGAAATGAAAAGAAGCTCTTCCTGCAGAGAGAGAGAGAGAGCCTCCGTGGCCTACGGGTCAGCTGGAATGCTGAAGGCCAGGTCTCGAGCTACATGCATTATTTAGACTCAGCAGTCCTCAGAGACACGGCATGAAAAGCCTCGGGCCTGTTTCTTCATAACGTCGCATTTCATAAGTGCATCATCAGACCTGCTGCAAGCACCGTGCAATACGCATTAGAGCCAGAGTGGAGTGTTTAGATGACCGCCACTCAGGATCCGCTCAGGATTCAGTCAAGATTGAGTCAGGATTCGTTCTTGAATCATCCATGACTTATTCAGGATTCATTCCAGGGTTCAATTGAGGATTTGTTCAGGATTTAGTCAGGATTCATTTGTGATTCATTAAGGGTTGATACAGGGTTCATTTAGGATTTATTAAGGCTTTATTCTGGATTCATCCAGGATTCTGGGGTTTATTCAGGATTCAGTCAAGATTTAGTCTTGATTCATTTATGATTCATTCAGGATTCATTTAGGCTTTATTATTGATGCATTTATGGGTTATTCTAGATTCTTTCAGGATTTAGATAAGATTTATTCAGGACATTCTGATTCATTCAGGATTCATTCAGGATTCATTCAGGCTTTATTCTTGATTCAGTCAGGATTCATATAGGGTTAGTTCAAGGTTCATTCAGGACTCATTCCTTATTTATTTTTGATTCATCCAGGATTCATTCTGGGAACATTTAGGACTTACTCATGTTTTATTCAGGTTTTATTCTTGATTCATTCTGTATTAATTAAGGATTTATTCAGGATTCATTCAGGGATCACTCAGGATTCAGAATACACTATTTTTTCTCTTTCCCCTGTGAAGACTCGCACTACCATCAGAGATTGGAAATGAATCTGGAAATGACCAATCTGAATCCGGAGCTCATTAGCGTTGTTGTACAAATTGTGGTATATAAGTACGCGTCCGTCTTGTGTAGCGCTGACCGCATGTCTCCGTGTTTTACAGGAGTATCAGATCGACATCATCTTTGCTCAGACGTGGACAGACAGTCGGCTCAGATACAACAGCACCATGAAGATCTTGACTCTGAACAGTAACATGGTGGGACTGATCTGGCTCCCAGACACCATCTTCAGAAACTCCAAGAACGCAGACTCACACTGGATCACCACGCCCAATCAGCTGCTCAGGATATGGAATGATGGGAAAATTCTTTATACACTCAGGTATGTGAGAGTGTGTCCTGCTGCACCGCTTAGAGTTTAATAAGGAGACGATATCAGTCAGATTCACTCAGATAGACTCAGATAGATCAGGACTTTACATCAATTTATTAATCCAAAGCAATTATCAAGTGACACACATGTCAGTGTTGTGTTGTGTTGTGTTGTGTTGTGTTGTGTGTTGTCAGTGTTGTGTTGTGTTGTGTTGTGTGTTGTCATTGTTGTGTTGTGTGTTCTGTGTTGTCAGTGTTGTGTGTGATGTGTGTTGTCAGTGTTGTGTGTGTTGTCAGTGTTGTGTTGTGTTGTGTGTTGTCAGTGTTGTGTTGTGTTGTGTTGTGTTGTGTGTTGTCAGTGTTGTGTTGTGTTGTGTTGTGTGTTGTCAGTGTTGTGTTGTGTTGTGTTGTGTTGTGTGTTGTCAGTGTTGTGTTGTGTTGTGTTGTGTGTTGTCAGTGTTGTGTTGTGTGTGTTCTGTGTTGTCAGTGTTGTGTGTGATGTGTGTTGTCAGTGTTGTGTGTGATGTGTGTTGTCAGTGTTGTGTGTGTTGTCAGTGTTGTGTGTGTTGTCAGTGTTGTGTTGTGTGTGTTCTGTGTTCTCAGTGTTGTGTGTGATGTGTGTTGTCAGTGTTGTGTTGTATGTTGTCAGTGTTGTGTGTGATGTGTGTTGTCAGTGTTGTGTTGTGTGTTGTCAGTGTTGTGTGTCTTGTGTGTTGTCAGTGTTGTGTTGTGTGTTGTCAGTGTTGTGTTGTGTGTTGTCAGTGTTGTGTTGTGTTGTGTGTTGTCAGTGTTGTGTGTTGTCAGTGTTGTGTTGTATGTTGTCAGTGTTGTGTTGTATGTTGTCAGTGCTGTGTGTGTTGTCAGTGTTGTGTTTTGTGTGTTGTCAGTGTTGTATGTTGTCAGTGCTGTGTGTGTTGTGTGTGGTCAGTGCTGTGTGTGTTGTCAGTGTTGTGTTGTGTGTGGTCAGTGTTGTGTGTATTGTCAGTGTTGTGTGTGTTGTGTGTGGTCAGTGTTGTGTGTATTGTCAGTGTTGTGTGTGTTGTGTGTGTTCAGTGTTGTGTGTTGTCAGTGTTGTGTGTGTTGTGTGTGTTCAGTGTTGTGTTGTGTTGTCAGTGTTGTGTTGTTTGTGTTCAGTGTTGTGTTGTGTGTTGTCAGTGTTGTGTGTGTTGTGTGTTGTCAGTGTTGTGTGTGTTGTCAGTGCTGTGTTGTGTGTATTGTCAGTGTTGTGTGTGTTGTCAGTGTTGTGTTGTGTTGTCAGTGTTGTGTTGTGTGTGTTCAGTGTTGTGTGTTGTCAGTGCTGTGTGTGTTCAGTGTTGTGTTGTGTTGTCAGTGTTGTGTTGTGTGTGTTCAGTGTTGTGTGTTGTCAGTGCTGTGTGTGTTCAGTGTTGTGTTGTTTTGTCAGTGTTGTGTTGTCAGTGTTGTGTGTGTTGTGTGTTGTCAGTGATGTGTGTGTTGTCAGTGTTGTGTTGTGTGTGTTCAGTGTTGTGTTGTGTGTTGTCAGTGTTGTGTTGTGTGTGCTCAGTGTTGTGTTGTGTGTTGTCAGTGTTGTGTGTGTTGTGTGTGGTCAGTGTTGTGTGTGTTGTCAGTGTTGTGTGTGTTGTCAGTGTTGTGTGTTGTCAGTGTTGTGTTGTGTGTTGTCAGTGTTGTGTGTGTTGTGTGTGGTCAGTGTTGTGTGTGTTGTCAGTGTTGTGTGTTGTCAGTGTTGTGTGTGTTGTCAGTGTTGTGTGTTGTCAGTGTTGTGTGTGTTGTCAGTGTTGTGTGTGTTGTCAGCGTTGTGTGTGTTGTCAGTGTTGTGTTGTGTGTGCTCAGTGTTGTGTTGTGTGTTGTCAGTGTTGTGTGTGTTGTGTGTGGTCAGTGTTGTGTGTGTTGTCAGTGTTGTGTGTGTTGTCAGCGTTGTGTGTGTTGTCAGTGTTGTGTTGTGTGTGCTCAGTGTTGTGTTGTGTGTTGTCAGTGTTGTGTGTGTTGTGTGTGGTCAGTGTTGTGTGTGTTGTCAGTGTTGTGTGTGTTGTCAGTGTTGTGTGTTGTCAGTGTTGTGTGTGTTGTCAGTGTTGTGTGTGTTGTCAGCGTTGTGTGTTGTCAGTGTTGTGTTGTCAATGTTGTGTGTTGTCAGTGTTGTGTGTGTTGTCAGTGTTGTGTGTGTTGTCAGCGTTGTGTGTGTTGTCAGTGTTGTGTGTTGTCAGTGTTGTGTGTTGTCAGTGTTGTGTGTTGTCAGTGTTGTGTGTTGTCAATGTTGTGTGTTGTCAGTGTTGTGTGTTGTCAATGTTGTGTGTTGTCAGTGTTGTGTGTTGTCAGTGTTGTGTGTGTTGTCAGTGTTGTGTGTTGTCAGTGTTGTGTGTTGTCAATGTTGTGTGTTGTCAGTGTTGTGTGTGTTGTCAGTGTTGTGTGTTGTCAATGTTGTGTGTTGTCAGTGTTGTGTGTGTTGTCAGTGTTGTGTGTGTTGTCAGTGTTGTGTGTTGTCAGTGTTGTGTGTGTTGTCAGTGTTGTGTGTTGTCAATGTTGTGTGTTGTCAGTGTTGTGTGTGTTGTCAGTGTTGTGTGTTGTCAGTGTTGTGTGTGTTGTCAGTGTTGTGTGTTGTCAGTGTTGTGTGTTGTCAATGTTGTGTGTTGTCAGTGTTGTGTGTGTTGTCAGTGTTGTGTGTTGTCAGTGTTGTGTGTTGTCAGTGTTGTGTGTGTTGTCAGTGTTGTGTGTTGTCAGTGTTGTGTGTTGTCAATGTCGTGTGTTGTCAGTGTTGTGTGTGTTGTCAGTGTTGTGTGTTGTCAGCATTGTGCTGTGTGGCTCGGAGTTGCTCCAGTTTCTGAGAGCCCCTGAAGCCTCCTGCTGGTTTGTGGAGTAAAGTCCAGCAGAAGCGTCCATCCTGACAGCAGTGAGGTTTCAGTCCTCATTCTGACCCCGAGCTTGGGGCAGTTTGAACCTCAGGGTGTGTGAGATTCAGAGGAAAGGCAGTGATTCATCCTCCACAGCACAGGAGGGGCAGAAAACTCAAACTGGACATATCAAGCAGCTAGAATTGGACTCTGTGTTGCCGTCCTGAATGTGTGATCATGAAGAGTTTGATGTGTCGAGACCAGACGAGGGTGGAGCTGATAAAACCATCACATCACCATGGAGACACAGAGACCAGTATAAATTCACTCCCTAAACTGGGACCATAAAATAAATCTAATAAAAGTTTCAGCCACAAGCCTGCTGCTCCTGCTGCTGCCGCTCCTGCTCCTCCTGCTGCCGCTCCTGCTCCTCCTGCTGCTGCTCTTGCCCCTGCTGCTGCTCCTGCCCCTGCTGCTGCTGCTCCTGCTGCCACTGCCACTCCTGCCCCTGCCCCTGCTGCTCCTGCTCCTACTGCTGCCCCTGCTTCTGCTCCTACTGCTGCTGGTCATGCTCCTACTTCTGCTCCTGCTCCTACTGCTGCTCCTGCTGCCGCTCCTGCTCCTCCTGCTGCTGCTCTTGCCCCTGCTGCTGCTCCTGCCCCTGCTGCTGCTGCTCCTGCTGCCACTGCCACTCCTGCCCCTGCTGCTGCTGCTCCTGCCCCTGCTCCTACTGCTGCTGCTCATGCTCCTACTTCTGCTCCTGCTCCTACTGCTGCTCCTGCTGCTGCTCCTGCTCCTGCCCCTGCTCCTGTTGCCGTTCCTGCCCCTGCTGCTGCTGCTCCTGCTCCTGTCCCTGCGCCTACTGCTGCCCCTGCTCCTGCTCCTACTGCTGCCCCTGCTCCTGCTCCTACTTCTGCTCCTGCTCCTACTGCTGCCCCTGCTCCTACTGCTTCCCCTGCTCCTACTTCTGCTCCTGCTCCTACTGCTGCTCCTGCTGCTGCCCCTGCTCCTGCTCCTACTGCTGCCCCTGCTCCTACTGCTGCCCCTGCTCCTGCTCCTACTGCTGCCCCTGCTCCTGCTCCTACTTCTGCTCCTGCTCCTACTGCTGCCCCTGCTCCTGCTGCCGCTCCTGATCCTGCTGCTGCTGCCCCTGCTCCTGCTCCTACTGCTGCTCCTGCTCCTGCTGACACTCCTGCTGCTCCTGCCCTTGCTCCTGCTGCTTCTCCTGCTCCTGCTGCCCCTGCCACTGCTCCTGCTGCTGCTGCTCCTGCTCTTGCTGCTGCTGTTCTTGCTCCTGCTTCTGCTCCTGCCCCTGCCCCTGCTCCTACTGCTGCCCCTGCTCCTGCTCCTGCCCATGCCCCTGTTTCTGCCCCTGTTCCTACTGCTGCTGCTCCTACTCCTACTCTCGCTCCTGCTCCTGCTGCTGCTGGGATTTACAATAATAATATTCAACTCTAAAGATCTGAACATTCTTCATTTAGACATGGAGCTGACAGGACGAGGGCGTATAATGCAGCCCAGGAAAGGAAAGAAATAAGTTATAATAAATAAATAAATAAATAAATAAATAAATAAATAAATAAATAAATAAAATTAAGCAAATATAGATAAAAAAAACTAATGGAAATTACAGAAATAAGCAAATAGATGAATGAATGAATGAATGAATGAATGAATGAATGAAGCAAATATATAAATAAATAAATGGAAACAAATAAATAAATGGAAATTAAGTAAGTAAGTAAATAAATAAATAAATAAATAAATGGAACTTAAGCAAATAAATAAATTAATGCAGAGTGGCCTGATGAAGCAGCCCAGATGTTGATTATTTTCCTATATGTTTTCTCCCCTTTTTCCACCACAATCTGTAGGAATGAATGGTTACTATGGAAACAATAGCATATTAGAGCACATATTAGACCAATTACGACCAATCAGGAGCCAGAGTTCGTCGGCACGGTGGTGTTTAATAAACGCTGTCCTTCTTCTCCCCCGCACACAGAGTTTCAGATCCTCATTCCTGAGCTCAG
Organism: Hemibagrus wyckioides; assembly: GCF_019097595.1. Taxonomy (NCBI): domain Eukaryota; kingdom Metazoa; phylum Chordata; class Actinopteri; order Siluriformes; family Bagridae; genus Hemibagrus; species Hemibagrus wyckioides. The sequence goes on from NC_080720.1 coordinate 2,085,331, forward strand.
AGCTGGACTCTCGCCTGGACTGGAAATTCTCCCAGCCTGTGAAATGCCACCAGAGTTTACTCCAGTTTCACAAACCACTGAAATTAATATGGAGAGTGGCATTTTACCCCCCCCCCTTCCCCCCGCCGTGCTCTTTCATAATAGACCAAATATCACTGCCACAAATCTGAATATTGATAGTGGACAGAGCTGCATATGGAAGCCTGGAGCTAGTCTTTGTCCCGGATCTGCCTCGCCCACGGCACTCGCCTCTAAACCGCATCTCTGCTCGTCTTCCCACCAAAGAATTTCTCCATGTGGATCAGGAGAAATCTCTGCCAGACTCCACCTCCTGTGCTGAATAGACGGCGGCACGGTGAGCCCGGCTCCGCCAGAGACGAATTAACCGAGCCGCAATCTTCCCGAAATACATCCTGCACCTGCAGAGCACCGCTTGAAATGTGATTGTCTGTGTTTTCATACAGCTCCACCACCGCCGTCTTAACAAAAACCGCTAACGCTGTCTGGCGTGTGGCATGTGTGTGCCGATTTTCACCAGGGTCTACCCTGAGATTTCGCAGATGCCTTGTTTGAGATATTTACTCTTTTGTTAAACAATATTACTTTCTTCAAAAGCATCCAAAAATCCAAAAAGCATCAAAATAAGGATTTAGCTCAGCTTGAATCCTAAAAAAAAATAAAAGAATCAACAACTCCCCCCCGGTATAGCTGATCTCTCTGCTAGCAGACAAAAGCAGCACCGCGAGGTTCCTGCTGCTGCACGCTCACGGTGTCTCAGAAACTCTTTTATAAACCATTACGACTTTCTGAGATCTCAGTAACATGGAGTTTGTTTTTCTCTCGCATTAACCCAGAGTTAAAAGGCTGATAAGCTGCTTGTGTCATTAAATAGATGGAAAAACATGTTGTTTGCTGTGATATAAGACAAAAACGACACAATTCTGTATCTCTTAATGCTTCTCAAATATCTGCAAACATCTGTAAACATCTGTAAATGTCTGTAAACATCTTTAAACGTCTGTAAACATCTGTAAACATCTGTAAACATCCATAATCATCTGTAATCATCTGTAAACATCTATAAACATCTGTAAACATCCGTAATCATCTGTAAACATCTATAAACGTTTGTAATCATCTGTTAACGTCTGTAAACATCTCTATACATCTGTAAACGTCTATATAGACATCTGTAAATGTCTGTAAACATCTGTAAATCACACCACAGCAACCGATCTTCAGACGACTTCTTGAGCTCGAGAATTTGGGATTTCTCAAGTAATGTATTAGTCGAATCCAAGAGCTAATAAAAAATAACGTTTGTTTAAATCCTCAGCCTCCAAAACCCTTTCAGTTGACCTCGATTCCTCTCGTTTAAAACTCGATCGTGACTCGAGCTCGATCTCAGCTAGTAGCCGTCACACCAAACTAGCCTAGCATCTCATAGCTCACTTATGTGGAAGAGGGCGGCTAGCGCTACCCTCTGAGTCTGTTACTAGCTGGCGTATGATGAAGAGCTGAATGATAGCTGTGACATTCGAGGAAAAGAGTTTGTTTTAAAACACATTATCACTCATTCCTAGCATGCTATCAGCTTTAGCTTGTGTCCTGTCAGGTTTCCTTTTCTTGCATGTCAAATCAACACAACGTCACAATATTTCCCATCAGCCTCACAGACAACAGCCAGGTCACATGACTCTGTCACTCTTCACGTGTTTTGTGTTGCGTTTCCTCTTGATTAGCGTTCCTGTCTGAGCTCTCTGTTTGATTGCTAAGCTTTTCTTGTGTGTTTTGCACGTCCTGCTGCGAGTCTTGAGTGTTTTGCTCATTTTCTAAATGTTGTTTTGACTGATATAAAATAAAAATCTTCACCAGAGGAAACCCATAATGTGTTACGTCTGGGTGTCTGTTAGCTCGGCCGTTTTTCGGGAAGATTTCGAACGTCACCGTTTTACGTGGGTCTGTGATCTGCAGAGACAAGGACGAGGAACCCTGAGCGTTTAGCTGTCCTGAATCTCATAACTAGGACAGATCTGAGTTCAGTGACCCCGAACATCTCGGCATCCTCAGATCTCCGCACGCTGACGTGTCTTTGTGAAAGTAGAACAGGAGTGTGTTCAGTCTCGCGCATAACCCTGAGATACAACACGTCTATGCCGGATGGCTCCCTGTCCAAGCCGCGCTCGCGCCCCAGGTTCAGATTAGACGGCGGGGTGTGTATCCAGAGCTGAGGTCTGTGTGCTGGATGGAGATGTGTGAAAGACTCAGACTGAACTCCTGTCTGCTTTTATTCATCTTTATTTATTTATATTTATTTATTTATGGAGAGATGAGCCAGGGAACAGTTAAGCTCACATCTGCCCTCATTAGCAAAACCCACACTGGCATTTTCAATCATTTTAGAGATCAGAAATCCTCCACATTTGGTTGGAATATCGTTCATTTACTTTAAACAAGAATGAATGAATGAATGAATGAATGAATGAATGAATAAATAAATAAATAAATAAATAAATAAATAAAAGGATCAATAAAAAGTCGTATAAGCTGCTTTACCATCAGCATCTACTTAGAGTTTTATTAATTTTTTATTTTTAGTTAATTTTAATTTAATGAATATGTAAAATTGTTGGGCCAGGACCAATGCAAATCGATTACTATTTCACCATCAATGTCTGACCCTCCAGGATTTCACTGATTTATTTATTTATTTATTTATTTATTTATTGACTGTTGTGTCCTTGGATTTCTTCAAACATGGAGGGCAACTTTCCGTAGTTTTTCTGGAAAAGTGCTCACAAGATTCTTCATTTCAACTCCTCGCAGTGAGACACGTCCGTAATGACTCTCTACGAGAGCTGTACTCACGTTCCTCACACGTGAATGGAAGAAGGATTCGACTGAACACGTGCCAACGATGTCCTGGAACAAATCTGCAGAAAATCTGCGCCATTTTGAAAAGTCATGAAATTCAAAAGAATATCATGGAGGTTGTTTGATTCTGTTCACTTTTCATGTGCAGCCTCAGATCCAGGGTCTGGTCTGGAACAGCTGAGGAACGTGATGTGGTTTTCTCCATGTGGATCTGAAGGTTCAGTGTGTCGAGATGCTTTTCTGCTCTCCACAGATATAAAGAGTGATTATTTGAGCAACTCATGCATTTCCAAAAAATACTCAATCCGACCGTTTCATGGTCCAAGTCACTGAGATCAGATTCCTCCATCGTTCTGATACTGGATGGAACATTACCTGAAGCTGTTTTGTGAAAATGTTCTGCGACAGGAAATGATGGTGGCTACAGTAACTCAGCTCCACCACCTCACCATCTCGCTGCTTATTTTCCTCCGGCTGCACCACCCACAGTGAAATGACTTCAGATGGAAGTGATGAATGACTCAGGAGGGTTTAATAAATCAGATTGGATCAGGCGCTTACGGAGCTCTGTGAGCTAGACACCTTCATTTAGCAATAACCACAAACCATTTCTTTTAATTAGAGCCTGTAAAAGTGAGGGGATTAAAATATCCAGCCAGCAGGAGGTCCGGGCGTCTCTGGGATCAGAAACGTCTGGTGTCTGGTGTTTGGAGGTTCAGCGCTGATGATGTTTCATGCAGTGGCTCAGAAATCTGTTCCGGCGATAAGGATCAAAATAATGGAATACGCCAGTGTTCAGTAAAAAAAAAAAACAATTATTATTAACAATATTTACTATAAACTTTCTGCTACACTCTGAACAGTAAGTTTTGGTTGCTAGGCAACCGAACAGGATGTCTCGGTTCCAGGTCCACGTTCTTGTTAATCAGCACCTAGTGTTCAGTATATCGTTCATTATTCAGTGGAATGTTATTGATCCACGATCCTCAATCTTTATCTGTTATCGTGATGCGTCACAGGTTTGTGTTCAAAACCATGCGTTTAATAATAAAGTTCCGCCACAGTGGCAATTACTCTACCACACAGTGCCTAATCCCTCATTAACGTTTCTCTCCACTTTCCCTGGATTTAACACACTTTGGTGAAATTAATCTTAATCTTTCCTCAGTCGCATTGTACCACAGCGACATACTGAAGATTTTATTCTTTTTTTATTAATTACTGGTGAAACTACGCTTAACATCTGCGCTAATAATCAACATGCTAGTTCCTGTTGTCGCTTACGTTACAGCAGCTGTAACAGTTCTCTCAGCAGCTTCTCTGGATTTCCCTCTCATGGAGTTTAAACACACTGAGAAACTACGTGAAGCACAATGCATTTCCGCCGTTTCTTATCGCTAATCTCAAAGAAAAAACTCACACAGATTTTCGTAACGTGTTTGTAAACTTCAGAGACAGACACCTGGTCTTCATCTGAGCTTTACGTCCACAACAAAATGAGTTTAGATCAGAACTCGATGATATTCAGCACAAGCACAAGGTTCACGAAGTCTTGCCAAGAAGCTAGCGTTATTTTCTGAGCTTTAGCATTAACCTTTTTGACTGTGATTCGTAGAATTTGTTAATAAACACCATGGATCCTTCTGACCAATCAGAATCCACAATCCTTGCCATGAAGAAGCGTGCATTCGTGTTCTGGCGTCTTTTGCACATGTGAGACGTTACCTCTGCCTGCTTTCGCACACCTCGGGCTCTCGCGGTTGTCAGAACGCCAGGCCGAATGCGACTTGGCTTCTGTGTGTCTGCTTCAGTTGTTGGATTAATTATAATGAGCGTGAGTTTGGAAACGCTCTAATCCTCAGAGAACGGATCTTTATGTAATAAATTAGCGATGCCGTAACATGGGATTAGAGCTGATTTAAATGAACACAAACATCTGTTCAGGAATTTTGCTTTTTATTGTGTTTTGTTTTGTTTTTTTCCTTCTATATTTTAATTTCTCTTGCTGGTGTCTGTGTTTCCTGACAGACTGACGATAAACGCTGAGTGTCAGCTGCAGCTCCATAACTTCCCCATGGATGAACACTCCTGCCCACTCATCTTCTCCAGCTGTGAGTGTCTACACACACACACACACACACACACACACACACACACACACATACACACAGTAAAACTCTCTGAACCAACCAGTCTAACAGTCTACCTATCCCTCCAGCCTGGCTTTGAAAAATAAAAATAAATACGTCTCACCCTTGTTCAACAATCAGCCTACTTAAACATGTTATAAGCTCTTTATGACCAGATTTAGTTCTGCTGATGTTTAAGGTGATTTATCTTTGTACTGTATATGGGCGTGTCTCGGCCATGTACATCATCACTGCTCATTATTACATCCATGCATAACACACACACACACACACACCTCATTTTAATAGAATTTCCAAGTGCTTGTCATTGTAGGTCACATGACCATAACGTATGTCGCTGTACCTGAGGAGCTTCCCTAAACCTCATTTCCTTCAGGATTTGACCGAATCTTTACCAAAAACCCGTTCATTAAAATTCGGTTAAAAAAAAGTCTTGACAACTATTTAGCATAAAATTCTTCAGCATTGTTATTTTTCTTCACTGTTTCAGCCTTAGATGTCTTTATTTGTCACATATACATTACTGCAGAGTGAAACTCTTTCTTCACATATCCCATCCTTGGAGGTTGTGGCCAGAGCACAGGGTCAGCCATGATACAGCGCCCCTGGAGCAGGGTGGGTTGGGGGCCTTGCTCAAGGGCCCAACGGTGGCAGCTTGGCGGTGCTGGGGCTTGAATGACCTTCTGATCTTGAATGACCTTCTGATCTTCTGGTCAATGACCCAGAGCCTTAACCTCTTGAGCTACCACCGCCCCATTCTTTTATCCTGGAACTGATAATAAACAGCATGGATCCTCTCCAACCTTCTGACCAATCAGAATCCAGAGTCGTATGGTGCAGCGAGAACGTGTGAGTTTCTGCTTTGCACAGCTTTCACGTGTCATGTTTCTTCTTCTGATTTTATAACCTCGAAGTTTTACAGTTTCTTAAAACTACAGAATTAAAGTGACTGCGCTTCTGGATTTCAGTTTCAGACTGGAAAAGAACTCATGCAGTTATCATCCTCAGAGAAAAGGAAACATATATTTCAGACCCTCAAGGATTTCGTGGTTTTGCGATCAGAGTAATTAACACAAATAAATAACTCTGATATTCTGAGGATCTTGACATTTCGCAAAATGACGCAGATATGGGCCGAGACACCTCATATGACATCATCATCATCGTATGACATTATATGAGTACTCTATTCCTAATGATGTTTCTAAATGGTTTAATGATGTTGGTGTCTGATGTCAGCGTACAGATGAAACGGTCTTAATCTCTGAATCTAAAAATATCCTCCCCGAGCTCCAGGAGAGTCTCAGGAAAGCCGTGTGGAATAAGCATGGACAGAGATATTGGTCTTGTTCTCAGAGCCGAACCCGTGGAGACGACCCTCATTACACAGACGCTGAGAAACATGGAGATCCGAACGGATCCGCTTTTCTTCATCGTCTCTCTAGCTGAAAGAAAGTGCCAGACGAAGACCTACAGTGTTTCCTGAACCTGTCTGGAATACAGAAGAGGGGGGGGCAGAGAAAGAGAGAGAGAGAGAGAGAGAGGGAGAGAGAGCGGGTGAGAGAGAGAGAGAGAGAGGGTGGGGGCAGAGAGAGAGGGAGGGAGAGGGAGGGGGGAGAGAGAGCGGGTGAGAGAGAGAGAATGAGAGAGAGAGAGAGAGAGAGATGGAGGGAGTGTAAGAGGGAGAGGGGGAGAGAGAGAGACGGAGGGAGTGTAAGAGGGAGAGGGGGAGAGAGAGAGAGAGAGAGAGAGAGGAGGAAAATGTTAAATGGTCCTTTAGGCATTGCAGCATCTTCCTCATCCTCATCCTCTTCCCTTGCTCTCATCTCCCAGGTGATGACCCCTCACTGTTTCCTATCCAGAAATTTCAGAAAGCTGCTTTTTAAATAAAAGAGTGAAATGTAAATGAAGCTCAGCGTCCACTTGTGTGGAAACTGTATATCAGCTCCTCCTGCTACACTGGACGTGTCTGGGGGTAATGGTTTATATAACGGCGTGATCTCCATCCTGAGAGGAATGCTGGCCAAACCGACCGCTTTAATATTTCACACGTTACTGCAGAGGCAAATAGTTCTCAGGAAGAGATCCAGGGAAGAGGATAAGCAGAGCAGAGTCGCTCTTCACTCTCACTTTTACTGAGCTTTCTCAATCTTCTTATACCACCGAGGTGTGGAGCTTCTCATCTCCAGCTTCTTATTCTCATCTCCAGCTTCTTATTCTCATCTCCAGCTTCTCAATCTCATCTCCAGCTTCTTTTTCTCATCTCCAGCTTCTCAATCTCATCTCCAGCTTCTTTTTCTCATCTCCAGCTTCTCATTCTCATCTCCAGCTTCTCATTCTCATCTCCAGCTTCTCATTATCATCTCCAGCTTCTCATTCCCATCTCAAGTGTTAGATGATGTAAAAGAATGGGGTCAGTGCTTCTGCTCTGGATGGATGATGAATATTATTTCCAGTCTCGTGTTTCTCTTTTAACGCTCGCTAGGACTTTTAAAAAATGATGGAAAGGATTTTTTTTTTCCTCCACACCGAGCATGAGTCAGTCTCTGCCACCGGAGTGCCATTAACGGAGAGAATTGCTTCGCCCCACCCCACTCAGCAGCTTTGACAGGAAGCACATTAAACATCAGGCCACCGATGAATGGACTCCCACTCACACAGCGGCATCTCCTTCCTATAAGAGCCGCGTATAAGAGGGACGACGAGTCAGAAATTAGCCACTAGGAGTTACAGCAGAGAGCCTTTGATTCGGGAGTAATGCATCCAAATTGTGCGTCTCGTCTGGATAATAAGGCATTTAAAATAAATTTGACGGCATGCTTTTGTCTCTTTCTGCGGAATTGTACGGAAAATGCTGCCATTTAAAAAAAATTTGATTTTGTTGAAATTCTTTTTAGTGTTTTTACTTCAATGTGATTTCTCCTCAGAAATGAGAAAAATACCACAAACGCTGAGCTGTACCGAAACATCACAGACATGTTAGCGCTTCGCAAGGTTACACTAGCAAAGAGCACGTTTTCACGTATTCAGTTATCACAGCAAACATCAGAAGGTCGCTCTGAAGAACCGCAGCGTCTCGGTCAGTATCCACTGTTTATTTGTTTCTGTAATAAACACAGGGTCAATAAGCTAACTGCGTAAATTAAACCTGAGCAAACCCGAGCCGCTAATCCCGATAATGCTAGCAGAGAAAAGTGGAGACATGGGAATTCAGTTCGTTTGTGTTGAATCAAAGCCAAATGAGACCAAAGAACATTTGCTGGAGATTATTCATCGTGTTTCAGGATGTTCATATAGACACACGGATGGAAATCTGAGAAGAGACTGATGTAGCTGGAGACGAGTCGCTCGTCTGAGCTTCGGTAAATAAAACGCCTCTGTAAATGACAGGCGAGCTGATTGGTTAGCTCTGGTCATGTGACTCTAGGAGAAAAATAAAAACCTTTTCAAAAACCAGGAACTTTCAGGGTAATATTAAAGGATTGTGAAGTTATCACGCTTTCTGGAGTGTAAAAGGAAGCAGAACCCAAAGAACTGAAATATGAGGGCTGTGGAACCCAGTCATTAAGATGTTAGCGTATTGATGAAGTTACCAACCAACCAAAAATAAATATGGTGCAAAAATACACTATATTGCCAAAAGTTTTGGGACGTCTGTCTTTACATGTACATGAATGTAATATAGAGTTGTCAGACCCTTTACAGCTAGAACAGCTTCAACTCTTCTGGGAAGGCTTTCCACAAGGTTTAGGAGTGTGTTTATGGGAATTTTTGACCGTTCCACTAGAAGAGCCTTTGTGAGGTCAGGCACTGATGTTGTGATGACAAGAAAGCCTGGCAGTCTACTGGCCTTGCAGTCTCCGCTCTAATTCATCCCAAAGGTGTTCTATGGGGTTGAGGTCAGGACTCTGTGCAGGCCAGTCAAGTTCCTCCACACCAAACTCACTCATCCATGTCTTTATGGACCTTGCTTTGGTCACTGGTGTGCAGTCATGTTGGAACAGGAAGGGGTCATCCCCAAACTGTTCCTACAAAGAGCATGAAATTGTCCTGGTATGAAGCTGAAGCATTAAGAGTTCCTTTCACTGGAACTAACAACCCCTGGAAAACAACACCTGAATTCAATGATTTGGAGAGGTGTCCCAAAACTTTTGGCATTATAGTGTATAAAGTACATTCTACATGTCAGTATCTTGCTGGTTAGAGCTCTAGCTTTCCAGGAAAAGCTACAATCCATCAATAAACTTAGCTAAAACCTAGTGACTGTCCCATCCTTCAGAGACATCCTTCACCTCCATGCCACCAGAGGGCACCCTCACATGCACACTCTTTTGCTCACTTCTTATCTTAGCCAGAGATACTTCTCCTCTAGCTAGCTTGCTAGTTAATTTCACTAAAGGTTATATTTATGTGGGGTTTTTTTTTATTATTATTATTTTACATTAGCAGCTAGATTCTTCTAACAAGCTAGGTACCAAAGCTAGTTCATTAAAGCAGCTACATCCATGTGCTAGTAAAAAAAAAAGTACTGCAGTCAAATAGCCGAATTAATGCTAACGAGTAAAATCATCAGGAAGTGTGTGTTAGCTAGTGTTCTTCTAACAAGCCCAACCAAAGCTATCTGGTTAAAGCTAGAGTATCTGCTGCCTCTTGGAATGCATTCTGCATGTTTTCTAGCATGTTAGCGAAATAAAGCTGCATTCTAGCAGCTACATTCATGTGCTAGTGCTAGAAAAAATGTATTGTATTCAAATAGCTGTGTTTGTTAGCTAGCGTATAAAATCAGCAGAAAGTTAGCTAGCGAGTTAGCTAGAGTTCAGCTCCGCGGAGAGATGAATAGTTAGCATTTCTCCGTAAGGATGTTATGTAGCTCTTGACTTGCTCTAGTGGCTGTAATTGATTTGGATCTTTGCAGCGTTCAGATTTTCAGCATGTTTTTTTGGAAGCTCAGACTCGGGGCTGAATTAGCATATTTGCATATGCATGAGGGTGGCTGTCCTCATTACTGTGTGTGTTATTTGGCAGTCGAGTCTCCAAATATGTGACTAAACAATTCGTCTGTCAGCTTCAGCGCTGGAGAGGAGGGAAAATTCCGTCCACGCAAAATTCCCAATTCGCTTTATCCACAGAGGAGCCGCGCTTGGAGACGGGATTTTTTTCCTCCTCCTCCTCCTCTTCTTCTTCTTCTTCTTGTGTTTTTTCTATTAAACGAAAACAAAACCCAAACAAACGGAGGACAGATTCCCCGCTGAAATCCGTCGGCTTTAATTAGACGCAGGTTTCACAGAGGATGATATTGTTTTTTTTTAAGTGGCGATGTTCTTCTGATCTCCAACAGAAATCCGATCCTTCACATGAAACCTTTGCGGCGTCTCAGCTTTCGTTTAGTCCTGTGATCTCTTTAGGCTCTTTGTGGTTGTGTACATAATGAGGCTTGCTGTTATTTGTGGGGTTTGTTTTTGTACTTTTTATCCATTTGTAGTTACATGTAATGTTTCTGTTAATCTGAGAACAAAGTCAGGTTCCTCCTCGGTCGGTGTCTCTTTCCAGCGTCTCGCACTGATTTCAGGGAACATTTCTCACGTGTAATTTAGAAGCATGGCTTTTTACTCCACTCTGAAGAGTTTCACTCATCACCACTCATCCTTCTACGAGTTCAGTCTCTCCAGGATTCAGCGATTTCACGAGAACAGAAATAAACAATCATTTTTCAGGTCTTGTGATTTTTAAAATGATGCAGAACTTCCACAGATTTGTTCCTCTGATGTCACATGACCTCTGGGTTACAGCTCTGAGTTTCTGAACTTCTAGCTGTCTTGCAGGCCCATGGATCAGCACCGCTAACCTCAACGTTCAGGTTCTTCTCGCTAATATTTACTAGTTAGCCTGGAATCCAAACCACCTGGAGGTGGACTAGTCGACTTTGTTCAAAGTTAAAGAAAAGACTGTGTGAGGATGTAGTTATTTTTAGGCTGTTTTACTTAAAGAGCGTGTCAAAGTGCATGTTCTTTAACTAAAATAAAAAAGTGCACTGTTAGCGAGGGAGATACACAGTGACTGTGTGTCGTTTACTCACTGTTGAAAATTCTGACCGGCTTTTTGTCCAGAGGAACCAGAGTGATGATCAGGTCCAGGTTCCAGAAATTTTATCTAATCTGGGGCTGGAGAAGGTATAGATCTCCTCACCCTCAGTTCCCGCTGGTTCAGGTTTTTCTCTCATAATCTTCTACACCTGCTTTCTGATGCACTTCATATCACTGGTCCTTGTCGTAACACATGCTGTATCCAGGTTAACATGCTTGACCAGATAGAGTCACCTTCTGGACGTATGAAGGACCAGCTCATGTCCATCACCTGAGACCAAGAGATGAGCATGAGAATGCCACAGCCATGTCCTGAAGATTAATCCAATGTAGTACTGACGTGGAACTGGACACAACAGCCTCTCTCTCAATCTCTCTCTCTCTCTCTCTCTCTCTCTCACTCTCTCTCATTGGATTGAGATTGGATAGTGAGGTCTAATCAGCAGCTCTGAATCCACAGCTTCCCTCAGCTCCTGGGAGACAGGATTCAGTTTATATTGACATCTCAGCGGTCAGTCCTGCAGTAAAAAGACATTGTGTCCAGTTTATTTCCTGCACTTTAAAGAGTTTAGGTTTCATTAACATTATCATTAACTTCATCAATTAATTAGCCAGCGTTTATCTTCCTAATAAGGGTCGTAATGCATGATTAGATTTGTCACCAGATGGACCGTGACTCTCCCCTCTCAGCTTTTACAGGAAGAGGAGGAATAGACCCTAAAATACGCCTCCATATTTTATCTTCTCCAAATCAATCATTTGTGATGAAGTTCTAAAATTACTGAGCGGTTTGTGCTGATAGCAAAAGTCCAAAGAGAGAACAGGCGTAAATCATGCTGTCTCACTCTCTCTCTCTCTCTCTCTCTCTCTCTCTCTCTCTCTCTCACTCTCTCTCTCTCTCTCTCTCTCTCTCTATCTATCTATCTATCTATCTATCTATCTATCTATCTATCTATCTATCTATCTCTTTGTATCTCTCTCTCTGTATCCCTCTCTGTATTTCTCTCTCTATCTCTGTCTGTCTGTATCTCTCTCTGCCTGTCTGTCTCTCTCTCTCTATCTCTGTCTGTCTGTCTCTTTCTCTATCTCTGTCTATCTGTCTGTCTGTCTCTCACTCTATCTCTGTCTGTTCTGTTTGTCTGTCTCTCTCTCTCTCTCTCTCTCTCTCTCTCTCTCTCTCTCTCTCTGTATCTCTCCCTGTATCTCTGTCTGTCTGTCTGTCTCTCTGTATCTCTCTCTGCCTGTCTGTCTCTCTCTCTCTTTATCACTTTCTATATCTCTGTCTGTCTGTCTCTCATTGTATCTCTCTCTCTCTCTCTCTCTCTCTCTCTCTCTCTCTCTATGTCCGTTTCTCTCCATCACCCAGCAGGCTCGTCTTCATCACTCATCCATCACTCACTGCAGCCAGGCGATGCCGAAGCGGTTTCCATAGCGATGTCTGTTCTCTCCTCTGATTAAGTGGAATTTGCGTATTTCTTCTGCCATCAAACCCAGAGGAGGTTTTAGTAATGAAGGGCGAAAGGGACAAAAGTGAGGAGCTGGAGGACATTTCAGGTATCAGGTGTGACGCTGATAATGATCAGACCATCAGGAGCTGGGTCTAATTAAGCAGCAGGCTGAATGTGAGAGACGCTGAGCTGAAGATGAGTCTCAGATGTTTCAGAGAATGATGGAAAGTTCTGTTACTGCCGTGTTGTTGTTGTTGTTGTTGTTGTTGAGTCTTGAGATGACTTTCTTCTCAACCCAGTTGTACAGAGTGTTTGAGTTACTATAGCAACCATGTCAGCTCAAACAGGTCTGATCTGATCTTTCATCACTAAAGCATCACTGAAATCATATCTCCCTCATACTGATGTTTGATGTAACGTGAATAATGACATGAATGAGCAGGTGTACAGGTGTGTACAGCTGTGTAGAGGTGTCAGGTGTACAGGTGTGTACAGAGGGGTACAGGTGTGTAGAGGTGTCAAGTGTACAGGTGTGTACAGCTGTGTAGAGGTGTCAGATGTACAGGTGTGTACAGAGGGGTACAGGTGTGTACAGAAGGGTACAGGTGTGTAAAGGTGAATAGCTGTGTACAGGAGTGTAGATGTGTGTACAGGTGTGTACCAGGATGTATAGGGGCATGTAGAGGTGTCACCAGGTTAACAGATGTGTAGAGGTGTATACGGGTGTGTAGAGGTGTAAACAGGTGTGCAGAGGTGTATACAGGTGTGTAGAGGTGTATACGGGTGTGTAGAGGTGCATACAGGTGTGCACAGGTGTATACAGGTGTGCACAGGTGTGTAGAGGTGTATACAGGTGTGTAGAGGTGTGTACAGGTGTATACAGGTGTGCACAGGTGTGTAGAGGTGTATACAGGTGTGTACAGGTATGTAGAGGTGTATACAGGTGTGCAGAGGTGTATACAGGTGTGTACAGGTGTGTAGAGGTGTATACAGGTGTGTAGAGGTGTATATAGGTGTGTAGAGGTGTATACAGGTGTGTAGCAGTGTATACAGGTGTGCACAGGTGTGTAGAGGTGTATACAGGTGTGTACAGGTGTGTAGAGGTGTATACAGGTGTGTAGCGGTGTATACAGGTGTGCACAGGTGTGTAGAGGTGTATACAGATGTGTAGCGGTGTATACAGGTGTGCACAGGTGTGTAGAGGTGTATACAGGTGTGTAGAGGTGTATACAGGTGTGTAGCGGTGTATACAGGTGTGTAGCAGTGTATACAGGTGTGTAGAGGTGTATACAGGTGTGTAGAGGTGTATACAGGTGTGTAGAGGTGTGCACAGGTGTGTAGAGGTGTATACAGGTGTGTAGCAGTGTATACAGGTGTGTAGAGGTGTATACACCTGTGTAGAGGTGTATACAGGTGTGTAGCAGTGTATACAGGTGTGCACGGGTGTGTAGAGGTGTGTACAGGTGTGTAGAGGTGTATACAGGTGTGTAGAGGTGTATATAGGTGTGTAGAGGTGTATACAGGTGTGTAGCAGTGTATACAGGTGTGCACAGGTGTGTAGAGGTGTATACAGGTGTGTACAGGTGTGTAGAGGTGTGTACAGGTGTGTAGAGGTGTATACAGGTGTGTAGAGGTGTATATAGGTGTGTAGAGGTGTATACAGGTGTGTAGCAGTGTATACAGGTGTGCACAGGTGTGTAGAGGTGTATACAGGTGTGTACAGGTGTGTAGAGGTGTATACAGGTGTGTAGAGGTGTATACAGGTGTGTAGTGGTGTATATAGGTGTGTAGAGATGTATACAGGTGTGTACAGGTGTGTAGCAGTGTATACAGGTGTGTAGAGGTATATACAGCTGTGTACAGGTGTGTAGATGTGTGTACAGGTGTGTACCAGGATGTATAGGGGCATGTAGAGGTGTCACCAGGTTAACAGATGTGTAGAGGTGTATACGGGTGTGTAGAGGTGTAAACAGGTGTGCAGAGGTGTATACAGGTGTGTAGAGGTGTATACGGGTGTGTAGAGGTGCATACAGGTGTGCACAGGTGTATACAGGTGTGCACAGGTGTGTAGAGGTGTATACAGGTGTGTAGAGGTGTGTACAGGTGTATACAGGTGTGCACAGGTGTGTAGAGGTGTATACAAGTGTGTACAGGTATGTAGAGGTGTATACAGGTGTGCAGAGGTGTATACAGGTGTGTACAGGTGTGTAGAGGTGTATACAGGTGTGTAGAGGTGTATATAGGTGTGTAGAGGTGTATACAGGTGTGTAGCAGTGTATACAGGTGTGCACAGGTGTGTAGAGGTGTATACAGGTGTGTACAGGTGTGTAGAGGTGTATACAGGTGTGTAGCGGTGTATAGAGGTGTGCACAGGTGTGTAGAGGTGTATACAGGTGTGTAGCGGTGTATACAGGTGTGCACAGGTGTGTAGAGGTGTATACAGGTGTGTAGAGGTGTATACAGGTGTGTAGAGGTGTATACAGGTGTGTAGCAGTGTATACAGGTGTGTAGAGGTGTATACAGGTGTGTAGAGGTGTATACAGGTGTGTAGAGGTGTGCACAGGTGTGTAGAGGTGTATACAGGTGTGTAGCAGTGTATACAGGTGTGTAGAGGTGTATACAGGTGTGTAGAGGTGTATACAGGTGTGTAGCAGTGTATACAGGTGTGCACGGGTGTGTAGAGGTGTGTACAGGTGTGTAGAGGTGTATACAGGTGTGTAGAGGTGTATATAGGTGTGTAGAGGTGTATACAGGTGTGTAGCAGTGTATACAGGTGTGCACAGGTGTGTAGAGGTGTATACAGGTGTGTACAGGTGTGTAGAGGTGTGTACAGGTGTGTAGAGGTGTATACAGGTGTGTAGAGGTGTATATAGGTGTGTAGAGGTGTATACAGGTGTGTAGCAGTGTATACAGGTGTGCACAGGTGTGTAGAGGTGTATACAGGTGTGTACAGGTGTGTAGAGGTGTATACAGGTGTGTAGAGGTGTATACAGGTGTGTAGTGGTGTATATAGGTGTGTAGAGATGTATACAGGTGTGTACAGGTGTGTAGCAGTGTATACAGGTGTGTAGAGGTATATACAGCTGTGTACAGGTGTGTAGCGGTGTATACAGGTGTATACAGGTGTGTACAGGTGTATACAGGTGTGTACAGGTGTGTAGAGGTGTATACAGGTGTGTACAGGTGTATATAGGTGTGTAGAGGTGTATGCAGGTGTATACAGGTGTGTAGAGGTGTATACAGGTGTGTACAGGTGTATATAGGTGTGTAGAGGTGTATGCAGGTGTATACAGGTGTGTAGAGGTGTATACAGCTGTGTACAGGTGTGTAGCGGTGTATACAGGTGTATATAGGTGTGTACAGGTGTATACAGGTGTGTACAGGTGTGTAGAGGTGTATACAGGTGTGTACAGGTGTATATAGGTGTGTAGAGGTGTATGCAGGTGTATACAGGTGTGTAGAGGTGTATAGAGGTGTATACAGGTGTGTAGAGGTGTATACAGGTGTGTAGAGGTGTATATAGGTGTGTAGAGGTGTGTACAGGTGTATACAGGTGTGTAGAGGTGTATACAGGTGTGTAGCGGTGTATACAGGTGTGTACAGGTATGTAGAGGTGTATACAGATGTGTAGCGGTGTATACAGGTGTGCACAGCTGTGTAGAGGTGTATACAGGTGTGTAGCAGTGTATATAGGTGTGCACAGGTGTGTAGAGGTGTATACAGGTGTGTAGAGGGGTATACAGATGTGTAGCGGTGTATACAGGTGTGTAGAGGTGTATATAGGTGTATACAGGTGTGTAGCGGTGTATACAGGTGTATACAGGTGTGTAGAGGTGTATGCAGGTGTATACAGGTGTGTAGCGGTGTATACAGGTGTGTAGAGGTGTATACAGGTGTGTAGCGGTGTATACAGGTGTGTAGCGGTGTATACAGGTGTGTAGCGGTGTATACAGGTGTGCACAGGTGTGTAGAGGTGTATACAGGTGTGTAGAGGTGTATACAGGTGTGTAGCGGTGTATACAGGTGTGTAGAGGTGTATACACGTGTGTAGCGGTGTATACACGTGTGTAGCGGTGTATACAGGTGTGCACAGGTGTGTAGAGGTGTATACAGGCGTGTAGAGGTGTATACAGGCGTGTAGAGGTGTATACAGGTGTGCACAGGTGTGTAGAGGTGTATGCAGGTGTATACAGGTGTGTAGAGGTGTATACAGGTGTATACAGATGTGTAGCAGTGTATACAGGTGTATACAGGTGTGTACAGGTGTGTAGAGGTGTATACAGGTGTGTAGCGGTGTATACAGGTGTGTAGAGGTGTATACAGGCGTGTAGAGGTGTATACAGGTGTGCACAGGTGTGTAGAGGTGTATACAGGTGTGTAGAGGTGTATACAGGTGTGTAGCGGTGTATACAGGTGTGTAGAGGTGTATACACGTGTGTAGCGGTGTATACAGGTGTGCACAGGTGTGTAGAGGTGTATACAGGCGTGTAGAGGTGTATACAGGCGTGTAGAGGTGTATACAGGTGTGTAGAGGTGTTTACAGGTGTGCACAGGTGTGTAGAGGTGTATACAGGTGTGTAGAGGTGTATACAGGTGTGTAGCGGTGTATACAGTGTGTAGCGGTGTATACAGGTGTGTAGCGGTGTATACAGGTGTGCACAGGTGTGTAGCGGTGTATACAGTGTGTAGCGGTGTATACAGGTGTGTAGCGGTGTATACAGGTGTGCACAGGTGTGTAGAGGTGTATACAGGTGTGTAGCGGTGTATACAGGTGTGTAGAGGTGTATACAGGTGTGTAGAGGTGTATACACGTGTGTAGCGGTGTATACAGGTGTGCACAGGTGTGTAGAGGTGTATACAGGCGTGTAGAGGTGTATACAGGCGTGTAGAGGTGTATACAGGTGTGTAGAGGTGTTTACAGGTGTGCACAGGTGTGTAGAGGTGTATACAGGTGTGTAGAGGTGTATACAGGTGTGTAGCGGTGTATACAGTGTGTAGCGGTGTATACAGGTGTGTAGCGGTGTATACAGGTGTGCACAGGTGTGTAGCGGTGTATACAGTGTGTAGCGGTGTATACAGGTGTGTAGCGGTGTATACAGGTGTGCACAGGTGTGTAGAGGTGTATACAGGTGTGTAGCGGTGTATACAGGTGTGTAGA
Organism: Hemibagrus wyckioides; assembly: GCF_019097595.1. Classification (NCBI taxonomy): domain Eukaryota; kingdom Metazoa; phylum Chordata; class Actinopteri; order Siluriformes; family Bagridae; genus Hemibagrus; species Hemibagrus wyckioides. The sequence goes on from NC_080720.1 coordinate 2,103,044, forward strand.
GGTGTATACAGGTGTGTAGAGGTGTATACACGTGTGTAGCGGTGTATACAGGTGTGCACAGGTGTGTAGAGGTGTATACAGGCGTGTAGAGGTGTATACAGGTGTGCACAGGTGTGTAGAGGTGTATACAGGTGTGCACAGGTGTGTAGAGGTGTATACAGGTGTGTAGGTGAAGTTGAGGTTGTAGAGCATCAGATTTTGGAGTTTGTGGTTTGGATCTGGCAACCCTGGAGGTGACAATGATAAAACAGAGCGGAGGTTTTTTCTCACACAAGAAGAGAGAGTCATGTGACCTCAGCAGTGTGTCTTTAACACCAGTTCAAACCATTTCCACCAAAACTGGGACCAGTATCTCAGATATTCCTACCAGTGAAAGAGGCTTTTATTTCACTTTAAAGAAAAAAAATGTTTTCAGTGAGAATGTTTACACTTTATTTAGATTTGAGTAAAGGAGGAAAAAAGTTTAATGAAGACTTAATGAAGATCAGAGCAGGAACGCTGAAACTCTCTCTCTCTCCCTCCCTCTCTCCCTCTCTCAGTGTCTCTCTCTTTCCCATTCTGTCTCTCTCTCTCTGTTTCTCTGTCTCTCTCTTTCTCACTCCCTCTCTCTGAAAGAAAGAAAGAAAGAAAGAAAGAAAGAAAGAAAGAAAGAAAGAAAGACTGTGTGTGTGTGTGTGTGTGTGTGTAAAGTGAGTGTTTGTAAAGAGTGTGTGTGCAAAGTGTAGTATGTATAGATAAAGAATACAGGAAAAAACATAGCTATAAACAGTGACCTCACACCTTCACTACATCCTCCAGCACCTTCACACCTGAGCGAGGATCTTCAGCACTGCAGTTCCTCAGATCTTTATTCACTCATCCAGCTGATCTATCACTCCATCACCTGGCACTCTTCTACTCTCTTTACACCAGCATCTGCACCACAGCAGAGAGCTCCATCAGAACCATCATCAGAACTATCATCAGAACCTTCATCAGAACTATCATCAGAACTTTCATCAGAACTATCATCAGAACTTTCATCAGAACCTTCATCAGAACCATCATCAGAACTATCATCAGAACTTTCATCAGAACTATCATCAGAACTTTCATCAGAACCTTCATCAGAACCATCATCAGAACTATCATCAGAACCTTCATCAGAACTATCATCAGAACTATCATCAGAATCTTCATCAGAATCTTCATCAGAATCTTCATCAGAACTATCATCAGAACTATCATCAGAACTTTCATCAGAATCTTCATCAGAATCTTCATCAGAACCTTCATCAGAACTTTCATCAGAACCTTCATCAGAACTTTCATCAGAACTATCATCAGAACTTTCATCAGAACCTTCATCAGAACTTTCATCAGAACTATCATCAGAACTTTCATCAGAACTATCATCAGAACTATCATCAGAACTTTCATCAGAACTATCATCAGAACTTTCATCAGAACCTTCATCAGAACTATCATCAGAACTATCATCAGAACTATCATCAGAACTTTCATCAGAACTATCATCAGAACTTTCATCAGAACCTTCATCAGAACTATCATCAGAACTATCATCAGAACTTTCATCAGAACTATCATCAGAACTTTCATCAGAACCTTCATCAGAACTATCATCAGAACTATCATCAGAACTATCAGAACTATCATCAGAACTATCATCAGAACTTTCATCAGAACCTTCATCAGAACTATCATCAGAACTATCATCAGAACCTTCATCAGAACTATCATCAGAACTATCATCAGAATCTTCATCAGAACCTTCATCAGAACTATCATCAGAACTATCATCAGAATCTTCATCAGAACCTTCATCAGAACTATCATCAGAACTATCATCAGAACTATCATCAGAATCTTCATCAGAACTATCATCAGAACTATCATCAGAACTATCATCAGAATCTTCATCAGAACCTTCATCAGAACTATCATCAGAACTATCATCAGAATCTTCATCAGAACCTTCATCAGAACTATCATCAGAACTATCATCAGAATCTTCATCAGAACCTTCATCAGAACTATCATCAGAACTATCATCAGAACTATCATCAGAATCTTCATCAGAATCTTCATCAGAACCTTCATCAGAACTATCATCAGAACTATCATCAGAACTATCATCAGAATCTTCATCAGAACCTTCATCAGAACTATCATCAGAACTATCATCAGAATCTTCATCAGAACCTTCATCAGAACTATCATCAGAACTATCATCAGAACTAGCTACACACGAGATCAGACTGTTATTAATACACATGAGATCAGACTGTTATTAATACACATGAGATCAGACTGTTATTAATACACATGAGATCAGACTGTTATTAATACACACGAGATCAGACTGTTATTAATACACATGAGATCAGACTGTTATTAATACACATGAGATCAGACTGTTATTAATACACTCGAGATCAGACTGTTATTAATACACATGAGATCAGACTGTTATCAATACACATGAGATCAGACTGTTATTAATACACACGAGATCAGACTGTTATTAATACACATGAGATCAGACTGTTATTAATACACATGAGATCAGACTGTTATTAATACACACGAGATCAGACTGTTATTAATACACATGAGATCAGACTGTTATTAATACACATGAGATCAGACTGTTATTAATACACACGAGATCAGACTGTTATTAATACACATGAGATCAGACTGTTATTAATACACACGAGATCAGACTGTTATTAATACACATGAGATCAGACTGTTATTAATACACATGAGATCAGACTGTTATTAATACACACGAGATCAGACTGTTATTAATACACACGAGATCAGACTGTTATTAATACACACGAGATCAGACTGTTATTAATACACATGAGATCAGACTGTTATTAATACACATGAGATCAGACTGTTATTAATACACACGAGATCAGACTGTTATTAATACACATGAGATCAGACTGTTATCAATACACATGACATCAGACTGTTATTAATACACACGAGATCAGACTGTTATTAATACACACGAGATCAGACTGTTATTAATACACGAGATCAGACTGTTATTATTATACACGAGATCAGACTGTTATTAATACACACGAGATCAGACTGTTATTAATACACATGAGATCAGACTGTTATTAATACACATGAGATCAGACTGTTATTAATACACACGAGATCAGACTGTTATTAATACACACGAGATCAGACTGTTATTAATACACACGAGATCAGACTGTTATCAATACACATGAGATCAGACTGTTATTAATACACTCGAGATCAGACTGTTATTAATACACATGAGATCAGACTGTTATTAATACACACGAGATCAGACTGTTATTAATACACAAGATCAGACTGTTATTATTATACACGAGATCAGACTGTTATTAATACACACGAGATCAGACTGTTATTAATACACACGAGATCAGACTGTTATTAATACACACGAGATCAGACTGTTATTAATACACATGAGATCAGACTGTTATTAATACACATGACATCAGACTGTTATTAATACACACGAGATCAGACTGTTATTAATACACATGAGATCAGACTGCTATTAATACACATGAGATCAGACTGTTATTAATACACATGACATCAGACTGTTGTTAATATATATGAGATCAGACTGTTATTAATACACACGAGATCAGACTGTTATTAATACACACAAGATCAGACTGTTATTAATACACACGACATCAGACTGTTATTAATACACATGAGATCAGACTGTTATTAATACACATGAGATCAGACTGTTATTAATACACACGAGATCAGACTGTTATTAATACACATGAGATCAGACTGTTATTAATACACATGAGATCAGACTGTTATTAATACACATGAGATCAGACTGTTATTAATACACACGAGATCAGACTGTTATTAATACACATGAGATCAGACTGTTATTAATACACATGAGATCAGACTGTTATTAATACACTCGAGATCAGACTGTTATTAATACACATGAGATCAGACTGTTATCAATACACATGAGATCAGACTGTTATTAATACACACGAGATCAGACTGTTATTAATACACATGAGATCAGACTGTTATTAATACACATGAGATCAGACTGTTATTAATACACACGAGATCAGACTGTTATTAATACACATGAGATCAGACTGTTATTAATACACATGAGATCAGACTGTTATTAATACACACGAGATCAGACTGTTATTAATACACATGAGATCAGACTGTTATTAATACACACGAGATCAGACTGTTATTAATACACACGAGATCAGACTGTTATTAATACACACGAGATCAGACTGTTATTAATACACACGAGATCAGACTGTTATTAATACACACGAGATCAGACTGTTATTAATACACACGAGATCAGACTGTTATTAATACACATGAGATCAGACTGTTATTAATACACATGAGATCAGACTGTTATTAATACACACGAGATCAGACTGTTATTAATACACATGAGATCAGACTGTTATCAATACACATGACATCAGACTGTTATTAATACACACGAGATCAGACTGTTATTAATACACACGAGATCAGACTGTTATTAATACACGAGATCAGACTGTTATTATTATACACGAGATCAGACTGTTATTAATACACACGAGATCAGACTGTTATTAATACACATGAGATCAGACTGTTATTAATACACATGAGATCAGACTGTTATTAATACACACGAGATCAGACTGTTATTAATACACACGAGATCAGACTGTTATTAATACACACGAGATCAGACTGTTATCAATACACATGAGATCAGACTGTTATTAATACACTCGAGATCAGACTGTTATTAATACACATGAGATCAGACTGTTATTAATACACACGAGATCAGACTGTTATTAATACACAAGATCAGACTGTTATTATTATACACGAGATCAGACTGTTATTAATACACACGAGATCAGACTGTTATTAATACACATGAGATCAGACTGTTATTAATACACACGAGATCAGACTGTTATTAATACACATGAGATCAGACTGTTATTAATACACATGACATCAGACTGTTATTAATACACACGAGATCAGACTGTTATTAATACACATGAGATCAGACTGCTATTAATACACATGAGATCAGACTGTTATTAATACACATGACATCAGACTGTTGTTAATATATATGAGATCAGACTGTTATTAATACACACGAGATCAGACTGTTATTAATACACACAAGATCAGACTGTTATTAATACACACGACATCAGACTGTTATTAATACACATGAGATCAGACTGTTATTAATACACATGACATCAGACTGTTATTAATACACATGAGATCAGACTGTTATTAATACACACGAGATCAGACTGTTATTAATACACATGAGATCAGACTGTTATTAATACACATGAGATCAGACTGTTATTAATACACACGACATCAGACTGTTATTAATACACATGAGATCAGACTGTTATTAATACACGAGATCAGACTGTTATTAATACACATGAGATCAGACTGTTATTAATACACATGAGATCAGACTGTTATTAATACACACGAGATCAGACTGTTATTAATACACATGAGATCAGACTGTTATTAATACACACGAGATCAGACTGTGATTAATACACACAAGATCAGACTGTTATTAATACACACGACATCAGACTGTTATTAATACACACGACATCAGACTGTTATTAATACAATTTAGATCAGACTGTTATTAATACACACGACATCAGACTGTTATTAATACACACGAGATCAGACTGTTATTAATACACATGAGATCAGACTGTTATTAATACACATGACATCAGACTGTTATTAATACACACGAGATCAGACTGTTATTAATACACATGAGATCAGACTGTTATTAATACACACGAGATCGGACTGTTATTAATACACATGACATCAGACTGTTATTAATACACATGACATCAGACTGTTGTTAATATATATGAGATCAGACTGTTATTAATACACATGAGATCAGACTGTTATTAATACACATGACATCAGACTGTTGTTAATATATATGAGATCAGACTGTTATTAATACACATGAGATCAGAGTGTTATTAATACACACGAGATCAGACTGTTATTAATACACATGAGATCAGACTGTTATTAATACACACGAGATCAGACTGTTATTAATACACATGAGATCAGACTGTTATTAATACACACGAGATCAGACTGTTATTAATACACATGAGATCAGACTGTTATTAATACACATGACATCAGACTGTTGTTAATATATATGAGATCAGACTGTTATTAATACACACAAGATCAGACTGTTATTAATACACATGACATCAGACTGTTATTAATACACACGAGATCAGACTGTTATTAATACACATGAGATCAGACTGTTATTAATACACACGAGATCAGACTGTCATTAATACACACAAGATCAGACTGTTATTAATACACACGAGATCAGACTTTTATTAATACACACGAGATCAGACTGTTATTAATACACATGAGATCAGACTGTTATTAATACACATGACATCAGAATGTTGTTAATATATATGAGATCAGACTGTTATTAATACACATGACATCAGACTGTTGTTAATATACATGAGATCAGACTGTTATTAATACACATGAGATCAGACTGTTATTATTATACATGAAATCAGACTGTTATTATTATACACGAGATCAGACTGTTGTTATTAATACACACGAAATCAGACTGTTATTATTATACACGAGATCAGACTGTTGTTATTAATACACACGAAATCAGACTGTTATTATTATACACGAGATCAGACTGGCATTATTATTATACATGAGATCAGACTGGCATTATTATTATACATGAGATCAGACTGGCATTATTATTATACATGAGATCAGACTGCTATTAATACACACGAGATGAGACTAGCGTTATTATTATACATGAGATCAGACTGTTATTAATACACACGAGATCAGACTGTGATTAATACACACAAGATCAGACTGTTATTAATACACACGACATCAGACTGTTATTAATACACACGACATCAGACTGTTATTAATACACATGAGATCAGACTGTTATTAATACACACGACATCAGACTGTTATTAATACACACGAGATCAGACTGTTATTAATACACATGAGATCAGACTGTTATTAATACACATGACATCAGACTGTTATTAATACACACGAGATCAGACTGTTATTAATACACATGAGATCAGACTGTTATTAATACACACGAGATCGGACTGTTATTAATACACATGACATCAGACTGTTGTTAATATATATGAGATCAGACTGTTATTAATACACATGAGATCAGACTTTTATTAATACACATGACATCAGACTGTTGTTAATATATATGAGATCAGACTGTTATTAATACACATGAGATCAGAGTGTTATTAATACACACGAGATCAGACTGTTATTAATACACATGAGATCAGACTGTTATTAATACACACGAGATCAGACTGTTATTAATACACATGAGATCAGACTGTTATTAATACACATGACATCAGACTGTTGTTAATATATATGAGATCAGACTGTTATTAATACACACGAGATCAGACTTTTATTAATACACACGAGATCAGACTGTTATTAATACACATGAGATCAGACTGTTATTAATACACATGACATCAGAATGTTGTTAATATATATGAGATCAGACTGTTATTAATACACATGACATCAGACTGTTGTTGTTAATATACATGAGATCAGACTGTTATTAATACACACGAGATCAGACTGTTATTATTATACATGAAATCAGACTGTTATTATTATACACGAGATCAGACTGTTGTTATTAATACACACGAAATCAGACTGTTATTATTATACACGAGATCAGACTGTTGTTATTAATACACACGAAATCAGACTGTTATTATTATACACGAGATCAGACTGGCATTATTATTATACATGAGATCAGACTGGCATTATTATTATACATGAGATCAGACTGGCATTATTATTATACATGAGATCAGACTGCTATTAATACACACGAGATGAGACTAGCGTTATTATTATACATGAGATCAGACTGTTATTAATACACACGAGATCAGACTGTGATTAATACACACAAGATCAGACTGTTATTAATACACACGACATCAGACTGTTATTAATACACACGACATCAGACTGTTATTAATACACATGAGATCAGACTGTTATTAATACACACGACATCAGACTGTTATTAATACACACGAGATCAGACTGTTATTAATACACATGAGATCAGACTGTTATTAATACACATGAGATCAGACTGTTATTAATACACACGAGATCAGACTGTTATTAATACACATGAGATCAGACTGTTATTAATACACATGACATCAGACTGTTATTAATACACATGAGATCAGACTGTTATTAATACACATGAGATCAGACTGCTATTAATACACATGAGATCAGACTGTTATTAATACACATGACATCAGACTGTTGTTAATATATATGAGATCAGACTGTTATTAATACACATGAGATCAGACTGTTATTAATACACATGACATCAGACTGTTGTTAATATATATGAGATCAGACTGTTATTAATACACACAAGATCAGACTGTTATTAATACACATGACATCAGACTGTTATTAATACACACGAGATCAGACTGTTATTAATACACATGAGATCAGACTGTTATTAATACACACGAGATCAGACTGTCATTAATACACATGAGATCAGACTGTTATTAATACACATGACATCAGAATGTTGTTAATATATATGAGATCAGACTGTTATTAATACACATGACATCAGACTGTTGTTAATATACATGAGATCAGACTGTTATTAATACACATGAGATCAGACTGTTATTATTATACATGAAATCAGACTGTTATTATTATACACGAGATCAGACTGTTGTTATTAATACACACGAAATCAGACTGTTATTATTATACACGAGATCAGACTGGCATTATTATTATACATGAGATCAGACTGGCATTATTATTATACACGAGATGAGACTAGCGTTATTATTATACATGAGATCAGACTGTTATTATTATACACGAGATCAGACTGGCATTATTATTATACACGAGATCAGACTGTTTTTACTACACACGAGATCAGACTGGCATTATTATTATACACGAGATCAGACTGTTATTATTATACACGAGATCAGACTGTTATTAATACACACGAGATGAGACTAGCGTTATTATTATACATGAGATCAGACTGTTATTATTATACACGAGATCAGACTGGCATTATTATTATACACGAGATCAGACTGGCATTATTATACATGAGATCAGACTGTTATTACTACACACGAGATCAGACTGGCATTATTATTATACACGAGATCAGACTGTTATTACTACACATGAGATCAGACTGTTATTACTACACACAAGATCAGACTGGCATTATTATTATACACGAGATCAGACTGTTATTACTACACATGAGATCAGACTGTTATTACTACACACAAGATCAGACTGGCATTATTATTATACACAAGATCAGACTGTTATTACTACACATGAGATCAGACTGTTATTACTACACACAAGATCAGACTGGCATTATTATTATACACGAGATCAGACTGTTATTACTACACATGAGATCAGACTGTTATTACTACACATGAGATCAGACTGGCATTATTATTATACATGAGATCAGACTGGCATTATTACTACACATGAGATCAGACTGGCATTATTATTATACATGAGATCAGACTGGCATTATTATTACACATGAGATCAGACTGGCATTATTATTACACATGAGATCAGACTGGCATTATTATTATACATGAGATCAGACTGGCATTATTATTATACATGAGATCAGACTGGCATTATTATTATACATGAGATCAGACTGGCATTATTACACATGAGATCAGACTGTTATTACTACACATGAGATCAGACTGGCATTATTATTATACATGAGATCAGACTGGCATTATTATTATACATGAGATCAGACTGTTATTACTACACATGAGATCAGACTGGCATTATTATTATACATGAGATCAGACTGGCATTATTATTATACATGAGATCAGACTGTTATTACTACACATGAGATCAGACTGGCATTATTATTATACATGAGATCAGACTGGCATTATTATTATACATGAGATCAGACTGGCATTATTACTACACACGAGATCAGACTGTTATTACTACACACAAGATCAGACTGGCATTATTATTATACACGAGATCAGACTGTTATTACTACACATGAGATCAGACTGTTATTACTACACATGAGATCAGACTGGCATTATTATTATACATGAGATCAGACTGGCATTATTATTATACATGAGATCAGACTGGCATTATTACTACACACGAGATCAGACTGTTGAATGTGTGCGGATCAGTAAAACTTTTCACTTGTCTATAATTATGTATGATTAGTTTTTTCTGGATTGTTTTTTTTAATTTAATTTTATTTATTTATTTATTTATTTATTTATTTATTTATTTATTTATTTATTTATAATAAAGAAAGAAGACACAAAATGAATTGATCCGAGAATTATTTTTTATAAATTATTATTTTGCCTTTTTGGCTGTTTTTTTTAATTTTTTTTTTTTTTTTATTATTATTATTTTTTTATTATTATATTTGTGTTTGCAAAGTGAGCATTGTTTTCTTTCTTTCTTTCATTTCTTTTCAAGTGAAGGTTCTTAAAATTCCACATAAAACGACTGAGTACTTTATTATCTATCCACTAGAAATAAACGAAAGAAAGAAAGAAAGAAAGAAAGAAAGAAAGAAAGAAAGAAAGAAAGAAAGAAAGAAAGAAAGAAAGAAAGAACAAACTGGATGGATAAAACAAAACTAGCTCATTTAAAAATATTAAGAAAGATAGACAAAGACAAAATACAAAAAAAATACAAAAAATAAGAAAACAGCTAAGGAAAAGGTAAATAAATAAATAAAGAAAGAAAGAAAAAGAAAGAAACTTGTTTTATTAGTGAGGCATTAATAAATTAATTCACTGTGTGTGTGTGTGTCCGTGTGTGTGTGCGTGCGTGTGTGTGTCCATGTGTGTGTCCGTGTGTGTGTCCGTGTGTGTGTGCGTGCGTGTGTGCGTGCGTGTGTGTCCATGTGTGTGTCCATGTGTGTGTCCGTGTGTGTGTGCGTGCGTGTGTGCGTGCGTGTGTGTGTCCGTGTGTGTGTCCGTGTGTGTGTCCGTGTGTGTGTGCGTGTGTGTGTGCGTGCGTGTGTGCGTGCGTGTGTGTCCGTGTGTGTGTGCGTGCGTGTGTCCGTGTGTGTGTGCGTGTCTGCGTGTGTCCTGGTGTGTGTGTGTGTGTGCGTGTGTCCGTGTGTGTGTGTGTGTGCGTGTCTGCGTGTCCGTGCGTGTGTCCGTGTGTGTGTGTGTGTGTCCGTGTGTGTGTGCGTGTGTGTGTCCGTGTGTGTGTGTGCGTGCATGTGTGTGTGTGTGTTTGTGTGTGCGTGTGTGTGCATATGTGTGCGTGTGTCCGTGTGCGTGCGTGTGTGCGTGTGTCCGTGTGTGTCTGCGTGTGTCCGTGTGCGTGCGTGTGTGTGTGTGTGTCTGCGTGTGTCCGTGTGCGTGCGTGTGTGTGTGTGCATGTGTGTGCGTGTGTGTGTGTGCGTGTGTGTGCATGCGTGTGTGTGTGTGCATGTGTGTGCGTGTGTCCGTGTGTGTGTGTGCGTGCGTGTGTGTGTGTGTGCGTGTGTGCGTGTGTCCGTGTGTGTCTGTGTGTGTCCGTGTGTGTCTGCGTGTGTCCGTGTGCGTGCGTGTGTCCGGGTCCGTGTGTGTGTGTGCATGTGTCCGTGTGTGTGTGTGCGTGCGTGTGTGTGTGCGTGCGTGTGTGTGTCCGTGTGTGTCTGCGTGTGTGTGTGCGTGTGTGTGTGTGTGCGTGCGTGTGTGTGTGTGTGTGCGTGTGTGTGTGTGTGCGTGCGTGTGTGTGTCCGTGTGTGTCTGCGTGTCCATGTGTGTGTGCGTGTCCGTGTGTGTCTGCGTGTGTCCGTGTGTCCGTGTGTGTCTGTGTGTGCATGTGTGTGCATGTGTGTGCGTGTGTCCGTGTGTCCGTGTGTGTGCGTGCGTGTGTGTGTGTGCGTGTGTCCGTGTGTGTCTGCGTGTGTGTCTGCGTGTGTCCGTGTGTGTGTGCGTGTGTGTCTGCGTGTGTCCGTGTGTGTGTGCGTGTGTCCGTGTGTGTGTGCGTGTGTGTCTGCGTGTGTCCGTGTGTGTGTGCGTGTGTCCGTGTGTGTGTGTGTGCATGTGTCCGTGTGTGTGTGCGTGCGTGTGTGTGTCCGTGTGTGTCTGCGTGTGTCCGTGTGTGTGTGCGTGTCCGTGTGTGTCTGCGTGTGTGTGTGTGTGTCTGTGTGCGTGTCCGTGTGTGTGTGCGTGTCCGTGTGTGTCTGCGTGTGTCCGTGTGTGTCTGCGTGTGTCCGTGTGTGTCTGCGTGTGTGTGTGTGTGTCCGTGTGTGTCTGCGTGTGTGTGTGTGTGTCCGTGTGTCTGTGTGTCCGTGTGTGTCTGCGTGTGTGTGTGTGCGTGTGTCCGTGTGTGTGTGTGTGTGTGCATGTGTCCATGTGTGTGTGCGTGCGTGCGTGTGTGCGTGCGTGTGTCCGTGTGTGTCTGCGTGTGTCCGTGTGTGTGTGCGTGTCCGTGTGTGTCTGCGTGTGTGTGTGTGTCCGTGTGTGCGTGTGTGTGTGCGTGTGTCCGTGTGTGTCTGTGTGTGTGCATGTGTGTCCGTGTGTCCGTGTGTGTGTGTGCGTGCGTGTGTGTGTGTGTGCGTGTGTGCGTGTGTCCGTGTGTGTCTGCGTGTGTGTCTGCGTGTGTCCGTGTGTCCGTGTGTCCGTGTGTGTCCGTGTGTCCGTGTGTGTGTGTGCGTGTGTCCGTGTGTGTGTGTGTCCGTGTGTGTGTGTGCGTGTGTCCGTGTGTGTGTGTGTCCGTGTGTGTGTGTGCATGTGTCCGTGTGTGTGTGTGCGTGCATGTGTGTTTGTGTGCGTGCGTGTGTGTGTCCGTATGTGTCTGCGTGTGTCCGTGTGTGTGTGCGTGTCCGTGTGTGTGTGCGTGTGTCCGTGTGTGTCCGTGTGTGTCTGCGTGTGTCCGTGTGTGTCTGCGTGTGTCCGTGTGTGTCTGCGTGTGTCCGTGTGTGTCTGCGTGTGTGTGTGTCCGTGTGTGTGTGTGTCCGTGTGTCTGCGTGTGTGTGTGTCCGTGTGTGTGTGTGTGCGTGTGTCCGTGTGTGTCCGTGTGTGTCTGTGTGTGTCCGTGTGTGTCTGCGTGTGTGTGCGTGTGTCCGTGTGTGTGTGCGTGTGTGTGTGCGTGTGTGTGTGTGTGTCCGTGTGTGTGTGCGTGTGTCCGTGTGTGTGTGCGTGTGTGTGTGTCCGTGTGTGTGTGCGTGTGTCCGTGTGTGTGTGCGTGTCCGTGTGTGCGTGTGTCCGTGTGTGTGTGCGTGTGTCCGTGTGTGTCTGCGTGTGTGGGCGTGTGTCCGTGTGTGTGTGCGTGTGTGTGTGTGCGTGTGTGTGTGTGTGTGCGTGTGTCTGTGTGTGTGTGTGTGTGTGTCCGTGTGTGCGTGTGTCCGTGTGTGTGTGCGTGTGTCCGTGTGTGTCTGCGTGTGTGTGTGTGTCCGTGTGTGTGTGCGTGTGTCCGTGTGTGTGTCCGTGTGTGTGTGCGTGTGTCCGTGTGTGTGTCCGTGTGTGTGTCCGTGTGTGTGTGCGTGTGTCCGTGTGTGTGTCCGTGTGTGTGTGTCCGTGTGTGTGTCCGTGTGTGTGTCCGTGTGTGTGTGCATGTGTGTGTGTCCGTGTGTGTGTGCGTGTCCGTGTGTGTGTCCGTGTGTGTGTGTGTCCGTGTGTGTGTCCGTGTGTGTGTGCGTGTGTCCGTGTGTGTGTGCGTGTGTCTGTGTGTGTGTCCGTGTGTGTGTGCGTGTGTCCGTGTGTGTGTGCGTGTGTCCGTGTGTGTGTCCGTGTGTGTGTGCGTGTGTCCGTGTGTGTGTGTGTGTGTCCGTGTGTGTGTCCGTGTGTGTGTCTGCGTGTGTGTGTGTGTGTGTTTACAGATGGATACCCGAGAGATGAAATGATCTACAAATGGAGGAAGAACTCAGTGGAAGCAGCAGATCAGAAATCCTGGAGACTTTATCAGTTTGATTTCATGGGGCTGAGGAACACCACAGACGTCCTCAAGACCACCTCAGGTCACTCCTCCCCCCACCCCACCCTGTGTGTGTGTGTGTGTGTGTGTGGCCAAGTAAACACATGAGGAAAGTGAAAAGCTGAAAATCAATGTGAGTGTGTTCTAAAGCCTGAAAACAGATAGGAATTTTATGAAGGTGTTATGAGTGTGTTATGAAGGCCGACAGTAAATATTAACATTATGAGTGTGTTATGAAGGCTGAAAATGAACATGAATGTGTTATGGAGGCTGAAAGTGAATATGAATGTGTTATGAGTGTGTTATGAAGGCTGAAAGTGAATATGAGTGTGTTAAGAAGGCTGAAAGTGATTATGAACGTGTTATGAAGATTGAAAGTGAATATGAATGTGTTATGAAGGCTGAAAGTGAATGAGTGTGTTATGAAGGTTGAAAGTGAATATGAACGTGTTATGAAGGCTGAAAGTGAATGAGTGTGTTAAGAAGGCTAAAAGTGATTATGAATGTGTTATGAACGCTGAAAGAAAATATAAGTGTGTTATGAAGGCTGAAAGTGAATATGAACGTGTTATGAAGGCTGAAAGTGAATATGAATGTGTTATGAAGGTTGAAAGTGAATATGAACGTGTTATGAAGGCTGAAAGTGAATATGAGTGTGTTATGAAGGTTGAAAGTGAATATGAACGTGTTATGAAGGCTGAAAGTGAATATGAGTGTGTTATGAAGGTTGAAAGTGAATATGAATGTGTTATGAAGGTTGAAAGTGAATATGAATGTGTTATGAAGGCTGAAAGTGAATATGAGTGTGTTAAGAAGGCTGAAAGTGATTATGAACGTGTTATGAAGGCTGAAAGTAAATATGAGTGTGTTATGAAGGTTGAAAGTGAATATGAACGTGTTATGAAGGTTGAAAGTGAATATGAATGTGTTATGAAGGCTGAAAGTGAATGAGTGTGTTAAGAAGGCTAAAAGTGAATATGAACGTGTTATGAACGCTGAAAGAAAATATAAGTGTGTTATGAAGGCTGAAAGTGAATATGAACGTGTTATGAAGGCTGAAAGTGAATATGAATGTGTTATGAAGGTTGAAAGTGAATATGAACGTGTTATGAAGGCTGAAAGTGAATATGAATGTGTTATGAAGGCTGAAAGTGAATATGAGTGTGTTATGATGGTTGAAAGTGAATATGAATGTGTTATGAAGGCTGAAAGTGAATATGAGTGTGTTATGAAGGTTGAAAGTGAATATGAATGTGTTATGAAGGCTGAAAGTAAATATGAGTGTGTTATGAAGGTTGAAAGTGAATATGAACGTGTTATGAAGGTTGAAAGTGAATATGAATGTGTTATGAAGGTTGAAAGTGAATATGAATGTGTTATGAAGGCTGAAAGTGAATGAGTGTGTTATGAAGGTTGAAAGTGAATATGAACGTGTTATGAAGGCTGAAAGTGAATATGAATGTGTTATGAAGGCTGAAAGTGAATATGAACGTGTTATGAAGGTTGAAAGTGAATATGAACGTGTTATGAAGGTTGAAAGTGAATATGAATGTGTTATGAAGGCTGAAAGTGAATATGAATGTGTTATGAAGGCTGAAAGTGAATATGAATGTGTTATGAAGGCTGAAAGTGAATATGAATGTGTTATGAAGGCTGAAAGTGAATATGAGTGTGTTATGAAGGTTGAAAGTGAATATGAACGTGTTATGAAGGTTGAAAGTGAATATGAACGTGTTATGAAGGCTGAAAGTGAATATGAATGTGTTATGAAGGCTGAAAGTGAATATGAGTGTGTTATGAAGGTTGAAAGTGAATATGAACATGTTATGAATGCATTCTGAAAACTGAAAGTCTGTTTGTTTTTTAGGATGTTGTTGATTACAGAGTTTTGTTCGGAGAGACTGGTTTTAGAGGAAATGTCAGCTGATAAAATAAGGCTGCTCTGACATTTTCTCTGGGCATAAGAACGGCGTGAGCGTGAACGTAACACGGATTATACATTTCCTCACCATCAAATGTCAGTGTGGGAAATAAATTGGGACAAATTGCTGCTGAGTTTTCACACACAGATTTCTGAATTTGTAAACGTCTGTATTTCCCTTATATCAAAGACGCGTGTCCTTTACATCAGATAATATGGTGGACAGCAGAGCACTGCTACAGCCTGGACTCTGATTGGTCAGAAAGTGTTTCTAGTGTTATTTCCACAGTAAGATTTCAGAAAAAATATGAATGTGTTATGAGTGTGTTATGAAAGGTGAAAGTAAATATGAACATTATTACAGGGTGGGGCGCAAAAACTTCCCTTTTTTTTGAAGGCGAATGAAAGACAAATTGTGGCTGATAAACAAAATTTATTTTTTGATAATGAAAGAACATAATTTCAAATTTCAAATCATGCTGTTTTAAACAAAATATCTTGAAGGTGGTGTTCACCGTTCTCTGTGCACTGATGCAACCGATTTCTGACGTTTCCCTCTACATGTTCCAACATGTCCACCGGAATTCAGGCTATTTCCTGCCGAATAACATTCTTCAGCTGAAGCAGGTTTGTGGGGCGATGTTTAAAAACCTCTGCCTTGAGGTAACCCCATAAAAAAAATCACAGGGCGTTAGATCGGGCGAGGGCGCCGCCCACGGGATGTCCCCTCGAATCCAGATGAGCCGTCTGGGGAACATTGCCCTCAAAACTGGGTGGGGCACAGAAACTTCCTTTTCCTTTTTTTGAGGACAATCGAGCAGTGAAAGTCAATTCACAGCGGTATGTGGACATGATTCAAAACTTTTTCGAATCGGCTCTTAAAGAAATGAACCTAGGAAATGTCTGGTTCCAACAGGATGGTGCCACGCCCCACACAGCCCGAGTTTCGATGCCAGTTTTGAGGGCAATGTTCCCCGGACGGCTCATCTGGATTAGAGGGGACATCCCGTGGGCGGCGCCCTCGCCCGATCTAACGCCCTGTGATTTTCTGAGTGTCTTATGAAGTCTATAGGTGAATATGAATTTGTTATGAAGGCTGAAAGTGAATATTAATGTGTTACAGGTGTGTTATGAAAGCTACAATTGGATATGAATGTGTTATGATGTGTTATTATCGTGTTATGAAAGCTGAAGGTAAATATGAATGTGTTATGAGTGTTTTATGAATGGGGAAAGTGAATATGAATGTGTTATGAGTGTCTGATGAATATCTTATGGAGGTTAAAGGTGAATATGAATATTTTAGGAGTGTGTTATGAATAGGAAAAGTGAATATGAATGTGTTATGAGTGTGTTATGAAGGCTAAAGGTGAATAAGACTGTGTTATGAGTGTCTTATGAATGTCTTATGAAGGCTGAAGGTGAATATGAACGTCATGATTGTGTTATGAAGGCTGAAGGTGAATATAAATGTGTTTTATTATAAAATAGCATCAAAATATACATAATTTGTACATTAAGAACATCGTGTTCATATTTAAGATTCAGGAAAACTAAGGTCTGTGTCATGAATCTGTTATGAAAGCTGAAGGTGGAACTGAGCGTTCTGTTTCTTCCACTAAACTAGACGTTCCTCATGGAAAAGTTATAGATTCTTCACTATGACTATAATACCAGCTTTGTTGCTAATCTCTCAAATGTTAACTAGCATGGCACAAACTACTCAGATACAGGATACAAACTGCCTCAATAGATATAGAGTGTAAAAGTATGGTGTAAAGTAAGTAGATCATAGTGCTTTATAACTTTTATCCTATGAGCGAGACTCAGAGAGTGTAATATAAATAATAACGCTAATTTATATTTTGAGTCAAACGTTAGAAAAACAGAAACCCGTTTTATTCGCACTTCCTCCGGAAACAACAATAATGGATGTAAAATCCTTAGAAATAAAAAGCGATTCCTTTTATCCATCCATCCATTTTCTATACCCACTTTATTCCTAATCAGGGTCAGGGGGATCTGCTGGACCCTATCCCAGCACACATTGGGTGAAAGGCAGGGGTACACCCTGGACAGGTCACCAGTCCATCACAGGGCCACACATATAGACAGACAACCACACACACTCACACTCACTCCTATGGGCAATTTAGAATTACCAATCAACCTAATGTACATGTTTTTAGACTGTGGGAGGAAACCGGAGTACCCGGAGTAAACCCACACAGGCACGGGGAGAACATGCAAACTCCACATAGAAAGGCCCGTCTGTTCGAACCCGGGATTCAAACCCAGGACCTTCTTGCTGTGAGGCAACAGAACTAACTACTAAGCCACCTTTAGTGAAAAGTCTGGATTTAATAAAGTGTAGAGAGAAGAGTCAGAGGTTGTTCCAGCTCTGAGGAACTGACAGACTCGGTGAATAACGGGCTTTCAGCGAGGACGAGGGATTTATTTTAGCAGCCTATTGGACTGGGAAGGCAGAAGGAGCTCGCTATTCACCGCACGTCAGCTACACAATGTCAGAGAGAAGACTAAAAGCAAAGACGTTTCCTTCCACTGCTCCTGCCTTAAAAAAAAATATGAGGAGGCGATAAATAATTACTTTTTTCTCTTTTTTTAAAGAAAAAATATAAATAAAAACATTGGCTTTGATTCTTTTTTTTTTGTATGAAAGCTATTTCCACATGAGAAAAAGAAAATTGAAAGAACTTTCGAATAATAGATTTTTTGTAACCTTGGTGATAAATAAATAAATAAATAAACACTTGCAGATACTGTCATGGTCTAAAAGATCGATGATGACATCACTTCCTCTTACACTGACAAACATTACATAGCGTTTCTTTTTCTTCGTCCCATTTAACATTAGCAAGAAACTGGAGGGACATAATTGTAATGAGTTCAATTTTTAATTTTTTTTACATTTTTTTTATAAAACCTGTTTGTAAATTTTTAAATATATTTAAACATGAATGAAACAAAACATGAACAAAGAATTTTTTATTTAAAAATAGATTTTTAGGATATTTTTTGTTTTATTTTATTTTGATAAATTAATATAAAGTTCTATGAAAAGAAAAAAAATCTGGTCTATTATTCCAGGTAGCTGTTTAAAACCAGACATTATTGTATTTGAAGTTTAAGTTTAAAAAAAAAAATATTATATTTCTTTTATAGAACAAAATAAATGATGACATTGATAATATAGAAATTTTACT
Source organism: Hemibagrus wyckioides (assembly GCF_019097595.1). Classification (NCBI taxonomy): domain Eukaryota; kingdom Metazoa; phylum Chordata; class Actinopteri; order Siluriformes; family Bagridae; genus Hemibagrus; species Hemibagrus wyckioides. The sequence goes on from NC_080720.1 coordinate 2,122,448, forward strand.
TTAATAAATTTAAAATAATGTAAAATAAATGGTAAATACAAATAAATGATAGACATATATTTATCCCAGATTTATTTATTTAATTAATTTTTTTACTTTATTATTTATTCATTAATTCATTCAATTGTTTATTTATTTATTTATTAATTTAGCAAGAATTTTAAAAACTTTACAAAAAAAAACTTTAAAAAAAAACATTTAAATCAAGTAAAATGGTATTGTAATAATTAATTTTTTCCTGATTTTCTTTCTTTTTTTTGTATTTGTTATCTCTTCTTTAAGTAAAGTGTTTTTGTAAAATTTGCTGTCGGTCACTCACTATTTGAAATGTTCTAATTCCTAGCGGTTCAGCAGGACGTCACCACGTAATGAAGCCCGGTGACATTTCTGTTCTTTTTAACATTATAATCAGACAGCTTGAGCTCTGACAGAGTGACCATCCTGAGAACTGCCAGAGAGCTGACCTTTCTCTTTACGTCCGTCTCTGGTGTTTTTCAGTGAAGTCATCCTCAGCTTCTCACTGTGCCGGTACTCCCTCCTGCACAGAACCTTCAATCTAGAACCCTTAAAGGTTCTCCGGTTTTCGCACCGAGGGAATAATTATAGGCTTAAAGGTTCATTTTTGTCAGAGGCTGTTCTTCTCACGGCTGGAAGCTAAGAAGCCTTCATTATTTAAAAAAAAAAGGATATAATTAGCGTAAAAGAACATTCTGCCTTCGGTTTGAAAGGTTTTGGGCAAGAAAAGAAAGAAATTTTGCAACTCAGCGTTAGTGAAATAGTCAAAACAAATAAAGGGAAATTATTACATAAATGAAAAAAAAAAAGAAGAAGCTCTTCTTCACCCCATGAAAGACCTGTGTGTCAACCAACTGGGGGGATAAAAAGCATAATTTTTAACTAAATTATCATTTAATTATTTTAATAAATTATATTATTAAATTATAAATGTAATAATATATTTTATTAGTTTAATAAATTATTATTTTAACAATAATTGTAACATATTTTTAATCCATTCTGATCTCTACCTCTACACTATTTAAATAAGATCCATATATTTTATTTTTAATTTTTTTAACCTATTGCACAACATCATTTCATGCATGAAGTTTGTGCTTTTCCTGGCCTGTGATTAGACAAAACTCTTCCTCTTCCTCTTTCCTATCAGACTTATGGAGATAAATTCAAAAAGGTCATAATTTGTCTCTCTCTGAGGTCTAACAGAGATCCTGTCTGAGAACTATCCACACTTTAAAGACATTTATTACATCAAATATCATAATAAAGGAGACGGTTGAAGTACAGAGTAAAAACACAGATCAGATACGGTGTTCACTCGGTGCTGAAGACGTCTGACCATTAATCAGAAGGTCATGAGTTTATATCCCAGCACCACAGAGCCCTGGAGCGAGACCCGTAACCTTCCACTGCTCAGATGGATAAATGAGATAAATGTACTTCTTCCTGGATAAGATTATCTGCTGAATGCATGTGAAAGGGTGTTGCTATGCGACGCTGTGTGATTGTGGTTTAAAGTGTAGATGTTGGTGCAGCAGTTTTTGATGAGTGATGTTATGGAACTGTGGCAATCAATCAATCAATTAATCTACAGATCAGAAGGAATCATTATACAAGCCCCGCCCCTCAAAAAACAGCAAAATAAATTTACTAATAATTCAAAGTTAGAATTGAACCTGGGTGAGAATTCAGACTGTGTGTGTGTGAGTGTGTGTGTGTGTGTGAGTGTGTGAGTGTGTGTGTGTGTGTGTGTGTGTGTGTGTGTGTGTGTGTGTGTGTGTGTGTGTGAAAAGGCCCTAAGGCTGTTTATTACGTACAGAGAAAATGCTGACAAACGGTTTTTTTTCCTTTTTTTTTCCTGATATGCAAATACTGTAACCATGGCAACACGCTAACCAATTCTGACAACACACAATAACTTATTTTTTATTTTTTAACTGATATCTCAATATTTAACAGCACTACAGCAATGAGGAGGTATCTCTTATTCACTCACTAAAAAATTTATTTTTCTATCACCAGTCTGTTCTTTTTATTGTTTTTTTCTCCCCAAAAAACTGTGAGCTGTGATCTGATGGGCTGGCTTAAAAAAAAAGCCTGTGTTCTGTTTAAACAATACAAAGGTTAGGGTTAAGGTTAGTGGCTGGAGTTAGGGTTAGGGTGGAGTTAGGGTTAGTGTTAGTAGGTGGGGCTGGGGTTAGTGTAAATGGGAGGGCTTAGGGTTAGTGGTTGGAGTTAGGGTTAGTTTTAGTGGGTGGGGTTAGGTTTAGGGTTAGGGTTAGTGTTACTGGGTGGAGTTAGGGTTAGGGGTGGAGTTAGAAATAAAAATATAAATTATAATAACATTTTTGAATGATTGTAGTAATGATTTTGTTATTAGTCAAGGAACAAAATGAAAATAAAAATTATTTTCATGTGAATATATTTCATTTTAATTAATTCATTTTGAACTCATATTATTTATTTCACAACTCCATAAAAATTGTTGTAGTTTAGACAATAAAAATGTTCATTGTTGAGAAATAAAACACATAGGGACGTGCTGTTATAAAAAAAAGTAGAAATAAAAAAAATGCAGCTTCATCACAAGAATGGTGCAACCTGGAACACTGAGCTTCATTTCATTTCTTAAAATAAAAATCTCCTAAAAATGGAGCTTAATTGTTGAATTTATTAATTTCTGAAGTTCTTTCCACCCGTAAACACTTGTTTTGTGGCTCCGCCCCCTCAGGTGACTACGTGGTGATGACGGTTTATTTTGACCTGAGCAGAAGGATGGGCTACTTCACCATCCAGACCTACATCCCCTGCATCCTGACCGTCGTCCTCTCCTGGGTCTCCTTCTGGATTAAAAAAGATGCAACACCAGCCAGAACTGCTTTAGGTACACACACACACACACACACACGCTATATCACTTAGCATCATTATGTGAATTGGTATTGGTGATATAATGCATTATAACCACTTTGTAATGCAAAGTAAATATGTTAGTAAGGCATATTGAAAACAAATATAAAGTCTATAATAATTAATAAATCATTATAACAATGTGTTTAATGATTAGGAATACATTATAACATGAATGTATTTATAGTCCAGTATACATATGGTCTTCATAGACAGTGATGTAAGTATAATAATGTATGTATACATTCATAGCATGTTATAACAGGTCCTAATTTTTAAGTGTATTATAAAACATTGATTTTTTTGTTTTGTTTTTGTTAAAACTAATTATACACATTCCCATAAAGTGTTTTTTTTTTATAAATTATGCTAATAATGTCTCATAAGCACATTATAACATGTTATGGATATATCTTTTGGTCAATGTTCATAGAGTTCTCATACACTGTTAATTAGGACAGTCTTTAAATTCATTATAAAATTTGTTCAGAAATCTGATGCCTTTTAAAAAATCTTGCTTATGTTTATACTAATGTAATGTAATGTTTATAATGCTTAGATTATAATGCATTATAACATGGTGTGAATGTACCAGAGCAGATCTCAATTCCTATATTCTTTATAAACATTGCTATAAGCAATAATACCTTTTTATAAATCATATGGACTGTATAATACATACTGTATAATGCTTTAAGAATGCATTATAACATGTTATAAACGTATCTGTAGGCTGTTATACATATAGCCTTCATAGACAGTGTTATTTAGGACAGGTATCAGTGTTTAAATTTATTATAAACTCTAATACTCAGAACTCTAATACTGTTTTAAAGATCATTTTAACAATGCCAATGTTTATAATAATGTAATATAATGTTTTTAACACTATGTTCATAATGCATTATAACAGGTTATGAAGAGTCAATTTTAAATAGGTTATGATCATTGCTATAAGCTGTAATGCCTTTTTATAGATCATTCTAACAATGCCACTGTTTATAATAATCTATTATAATGTTTTTAACACTATATATATATTTATAATGCATTATAACAGGTTATGAATGTATCAAGACAGGACTCCATTTTTATATAGAATATGAACATTGCTTTAAGCTGTAATGCCTTTTTATAGATCATTCTAACAATGACAGTGTTTATAATAATGTAACAGAATGTTTATAACGCCATGTTCATAGTGCATTATAACATGTTATGAATGTATCAGGGCAGGACTCAATTTTAAATAGATTACAAACATTGATATAATCTGTAATGCCTTTTTATAGATCACGACACTGACACTGTGTATAATGCTTTATGAACACATAATGACACGTTATGAATGTGTTCATAAAGGATACATAAGGTCTAATAGAAAGTGTTCCAGAGGTCAGTTATAGCTGGATTTAATCTCTGAAAGTCTTAAAAGTGCCAGAAAAATCCATCAGTTTTAACAACCTCCCACTTTTCGGAATTAGCCAATGACCTTCCGCGCCCTTTTATTTTATTTTTTTTCCCGGAGTCGCGTCTTGGAGTAAAATGGATGTGACGGAAAATCCCCACTGTGTGTTTTCAAGATAACAACAGGTTGTGTAGCGGACAAAACCCATCGCATCCCGAGAAACAGAAATGGAGGAGAAGTAGACGAGTCCCCGTGTCTGTCTCCTGAGCCGGGAAGGAGAAAAAAACAGCAGGAAAGATAGTCGAGGAAGAAAAGAAGGATGGATGCAATTAATCTGTCTGACAAAAGAAAGTCATTATGCTTTGGATGGGGGGAAAATGAACAGGGCAAAAAAAGCGGGATTTGTTTTACACACATCCGGGTTGATGAATGGAGTCCAAAAAGAAATGACAGGAGAAAGATGAGACTCATAGACACAGCCGAGGAAAGGTCATGCCAGCGCTGGGTGTGTGGAGGTTTTAGGCTACGTACTCTGAGGTTTTACTTCAGAAATACGTCAGCTGACATACAGCTGATATATAACTGACATAACACAGTTATAAGCATGCTACTCTAAATAACTCGGTGTTATAAAACAACCGTATGTCATCCGACTCGATCCTTTTTTTCTTGTATGCCAGCTGACAATTGTAAGAAAAAAAAAAGTCTTGGTAAATGCTTATGTAGGTGTTATGATGCCTAATAACCTAGTAAATCCTACACATTAGTAAATTATTATAAAAATATACAAAAATAAAAATACATTTTTATTGACATGATCACATTTTGACATCATGAGACCAAGACCACACCTAACAATTGATCAACAGTACCTCACCATTGTGAGGCTTCAAACAGGAAGTTCTCAGAGGGAAGTGGCCACTGAGCTTAGAGTGTCAGAGTGTCATCAGCAGGTTGCGAAAGAGATACAGAGAGACTGGAAGAGTCACAGAAAGGCACAGAAGTGGACGTCCTTTGGCCACATCCCACGTTGATGACCGCTTCATTGTGAACAGTGCCCTGTGGAACCGGATGATGAATGCCACTCAACTCCAGGCACATTTAAGGGAGGTGAGAGGAACCCAAGTGTCACGTCAGACTATTTGAAACCATTTACATCAGCGTGGTCTGCGTGCTAGATGACCTGCAAGGGTACCTGACCACACCACCAGGCACAGGCGTCGGGCCAGGGAGCATTTACACTGGACGAGGGACCAGCGGGCCTCAGTGCTGTTCTCTGATGAAAGTCGATTCACGTTGAGCAGAAATGATGGACCCAACGATGTTGGAGACATCAAGGAGAGCGCTATGCATCAGCCACTGTTGTGGTGGTGTTACAGTCTGGGCAGGTGTGTCCACTCAATACAGAACTGACCTACATCTTGTGAATGGTACAGTGACAAGCCAATACTACCTGAATAACATCATTAATCCAGTCATTGTGCCCCTGCATGAACAACACAGACCTAATTTCATCTTCATGGACGACAATGCTCCAGCTCATCGAGGTCGCATCGTTAGGGAACGGCTGCTGGAGGCTGGGGTACCTCAAATGGAGTGGCCTGCACTTTCTCCAGACCCGAATCCCATAGAAAACCTCTGGGATCAGCCGAGTCGCCGTGTAGAGGCTCGTAACCCTGCACCCCAGAACCTCAATGACCTGAGGGCCGCCCTTCAAGAAGAGTGGAATGCCATGCCTCAGCAGACAATAAGTCGACTCGTGAACAGCATGAGACGTCGTGGTCAAGCTGTAATTGATGGTCAAGGGCACATGACAGATTATTGAGACATTGAGATTTTTTGTTGTGGTATACCCACCACTGTTGTTGGCTTTTGTTTCAATAAATTGTTTGAGATGAGGAAATCACCATTGCAGCTTCTACTTAAATGTCCTACTTTCATGATATTATATCACTGTAGCGTGAACTTTTGAACTAACATTTTACATTTTTACATTACATTAGATTTCACCCAAAAGCCAAATATCCTGTGAGTAGTGTATATGGAAGGGGTTATAACACATCCAAACATCATGTACAATCAAACAGGTTTGATGTCAGCTTGTGCGATATTGAGGTAGTAAATGTCTATGTAGGTGTTATGTAGCTTAATAACCAAACTGAACATTACCCCAACAAATCGTGAATATGTAAATAAATACCCGAAACATATATAACACAGCCAAGTGTCATAGGAATCAAACATACAGTTACATCAGCAGCTTCAATATTTATTTATTTTATTTTTTTTTACATAGGTGTTATGGAGCCTTATAATCAAATAAACTTGTAAAATGTAAAAAAAAAAAAAAAAAAAAAAAAAAAAGGTAAAAATCTAAGAATCATTAAGCATCTTTGATAGGAAGTGGCATTTAATGGACTAATCGATTAGAAATGTTTATGTAGGTGTTATTAAGCTTAATAACCTAATAAATACAACTATCAATTAAATGTTACTTTTGTAACATTTGTTAATTTTTTTACTATTTGAAAAGAAAAATATGTAAGTTAGCCTGGAAAGTGTTATAACACAGTCAAGCATAATTTGACACAAAAGATGCTGGAATAAGCCTTTATAAAAGCTTGTGTAGGTATAATGTAGCCTAATAAGCAGTACTCTTTAGTAAAATGTTATAAAAAAAATAATAATAATAAGTACCTGGAAGACTCAGGATGATGACAAAATCTCTTCACAGAACTTATGTATACTTACATATATAAGTTTTTATGATTATCAGTGTTATAACCTTTACTATGTCATGCTGTTATAAAACATGAAAGTTTTTATGCCATCAAGTATGACAATGTTCTAACAACATAATTTGGCTCGGAAAATGTTATCACAACCAAATGTCGTCTGACTCACACATAATGTCAGCCAGGTTTTATACCATATAATGCTTATTGGAATGTTTATGTAGGTGTAATAAAGCTTCATAAGCACTGACCTTCAGTAAGACATTAATAAATAAGGTATTCATTTCTATGTATTTATATATAAGGTATTTATTTATATTAATCATTGAAGATAAAGACATTAAAGACAACGACAAGATCAATGATTACAGCTTTCATGTCAGGTGTTATAACAGTGTTATGTCACAGTGTTATTAAATTTTAATGTAAGTCAACCTAGAACAATGTATGTAAATTAAGTCAAATGTAAAGCCAGGCAGGTTTGGTAACACTTTATTTATGAAGGCTTTATGAATTTTGACCAAGGAATGCATTCATAACATGTTATAATGCATTCATAAGGCACATAAATGGCTTTGGATTGTACAGTACAAGCAGTCGTACAGGCCAAACATCAAGCTGTGTCCTGCCGTAACAAGCAATCAAAGTGATTTGAAGCAGCAAGTCACAGGAATCATGATCACTCTTTTCTTTTCTCGCCTCCATAAACCCCAGTTGTGTGTCTGATGGGTTTGTGTTAGAGCTAAGTGCCTCTGTGAATCACGCCGTATTGCAGAAATGCCTTCCAATGAGCTTTTGTCTAGCTCGCAAATGCAGCCGGCTCTCTGACAAAGTGCCAGTGCATTAAGAAGAGGCAGGTTAAGCTAATCACGGTGACCAGCGGTGGCACAGCAGAGGATGGGACGGACGAAGCGGCGGACTGAAATAGAAGTGGCTTTCTTGTTTCCATAGAAACCTACGGAAAACACTGGGGCAGTCGCCGGGGTTGGGTGGCATGTCTGTAACGTTGGAAGCTCGGAGTGTGAAGGTGTAAGAGTTAGACTGAGTGTGTGGGCGGGTGGCTTGGCAGGCATTTTCAATTTGAAGCGACAGGAAAAGGTGTGGAAAGCTAGAGACGATGTCATCATGGGCAGAATTTCATATGGCCATGTCTGATTTTTCAGAAGGTGTTGATTAATTTTCGACAGCAGCAGCTTGGACGCTAGCTCAGCTTCTATAGCATCATGTGGATAGGGAGAGAGATGTTAACTCCAAGAGAGTGAATAAAGAGAGGTTAATGAGGGTACGACTGTTTATAGCTGCTATAATATACACCGATTAGCCATAACATTATGAACACTAACAGGTGAATTAAATAACACTGATGATCTCCTCATCATGGCACCTGTTAGTTTGACAAAGGGCCAAATTGTGATGGCTAGACCACTGGATCAGAGCATCTCCAAGACCGCAGGTCTTGTGGGGTGTTCCCGGTCTACAGTGGTCAGTATCTATCAAAAGTGGTCCAAGGAAGGAACAGTGTTGAACTGGTGACGGGGTCACGGGCGGTCAAGGCTCATTGATGCACGTGGGGAGAGAAGGCTGGACTGTGTGATCCGATCCCACAGACAAACTGCTGAAGAAGTTAATGCTGGTTCTGATAGAAAGGGGTCAGAATACACAGTGCATGATGGGTCAGGGCTGTTTTGGGAGCAAAAGGGGGAGCAACACAATATTAGGCATGTGGTCATAATGTTATGCCTGGTCAGTGTAACTGACATAAGGAACTAGCATGTTTGCGCAACATGAAACATGTGAAACAACAAATAGATAAAAAGTATAACACTTCTGTATTTAAATTTTGTATCAAAGGAATTAAACACGTTGAGATTTGCTTTGATAGAAAATGAATCATCAGCTCATGTGTTTATTTTTGCTAGGAACAAAATGTCTGTATATGAATAGAAACATGACTAGGTTTAGTTTGTACAGATTTATTTTCATCGTGTATCTCAGTCAGAATTTGTTTGTTTTTTCCCCCACAGGAATAACCACCGTGTTAACCATGACCACGCTGAGCACAGTGGCCAGGACCTCATTACCCAGAGTCTCCTACGTCACCGCCATGGACCTTTTCGTCACCGTCTGTTTCCTCTTTGTCTTTGCGGCTCTGATGGAATACGCGACGCTCAACTATTACTCATACAGTGTTCGCCGGCCGACCTGTAACAAGATGAAACGACCGGTAAGACTCTTTCCCCCTCTACTGTATCATGACTAGCAGTGTTTTGGCTACAGGAGCAGCTTTTACTCCAGCAGTTCATAACCTTCAAACATCTAATGAATGAAATCTATCAGAGCATTGATTTCTCTAACTGACCTCACTCCACATACTGTGGCCTTGCTGGTCTAAAGGTCTATCTGGATAAAGAGACATTGAAAGATCATCACATTTTTCACAATCCAGCTGGAAAAAATACTAAAATCCTGAATGTGAAGGTTGCTTTATATTTACACTATGGAAATTCTGAGGCATTTTTAAACCATGGCCTAAGACAAGTAGAACCTGGTTATTCGCTATTAGGTTCTCTCTGTCTGTTTCTCTAATTCACATCAAATAGATAGTAAATAGTAAAATAAATAGTAATAAACTCTGCAGCAGAAGACATTTTAATCGTAAATGCATTTTATTTTTCTGCTAGCTGACGTTCAGTCTTTGTGTAGACTGTGAAGTTTGGTTCATTAAGCATATTTAGTATGTAGCTAACTAATGGCGGTAATATTTAATGCTAATGTTATCTGATGTTAGCCACATAGCTTTCTGGCATGTTTAACAAGGACATTTTTCCCCAAGCAGCACAAAGTTCAGGAAGGGACTCCAAGACTAGCTATGACATCATAACTAAAAGGGAGAGCCAGAAGGTGACAGACATGAGGGCTTCCTGGAACATAAAGCATCCAGTCGCTCCACTGTTAGCCAACCTGTGACAACATCCAGACATCCCAGTTCACCGAACACTCTATACCCATCAACCCTCCAGATCTGCTCCTTTACTGACCAAAAAAACTATTCACAAAAGGCTTAAACCCCGAGACTATCTGAGTCCCGAGCACTAATTAGAAGTCTGTTCCATAACTCTGGGGCTTTATAAGAGAAAGAGCTCATTTACAGGATGTTTAAATACTACAACTTTAATATATACACTACCTTCCTGCTCTTATGCGAATACATCATGATTGGACAGCTGGAGACAGCAGCAGTAAATATGTAATTATTCCCACTTCAAATTAATGGCTCAGACTTATATTCATTTACATCTACAAAGAGGTGAGTTATATAATAATCTTTGATTGCAATTTGCATGAAATGAACTCTGAACACAAGGCTAAGTACCATTTCAGCAAACCTGGGAGAACTGTTGGTAACATTTTACTTGGCTCAGCTTAGGCCTTCATGACACAGTCATAAGCAGTACCTCAATATTTTATAAACTGTGCTGGAGGAATTAGAAAAGTTCTCTATTACTCGGAGTTTATACAAATAGCCCTGTACACCCCCAGGAAAGGTGCATTAGCGGTTTCTGGGTTTCCCTGGAGCAATGTCTGGGAGTGGTGTCCACCTACGGGTCCCTGGTGACCAGGCCTCCCACATTAACCAGTTGGGTTTAACCTGACACTGTGACATCTTGTTATCTACCCATCTATATAAAAGGGTAGTAGACAAGTGCAGTGCCAATCAGGGGGCAAGTCAGTAATAGCCATTTCTCGAAAATGGAAGCTAGATTAAACCCACTCAAAGCACAAGCTTCCAGGCCAAGCAGTGGTCTCATTCCTATTTCAGAGGTTCTATAAATAACAGGTTCTCAGCCCTGGTCCTGGAGAACCCCCTGTACTGCAGGATTTAGTGTCACTGTATTCAACTCACAAGCTAATCAACAGCCCTTAGTTAAAGTGGGTGTGTTAGAGCAGGCTAAACACTGAAATGTACAGGACAGGGGGTTCTCCAGGACAGGGGGTTCTCCAGGACCAGGACTGGCAACCCGTGCCATAGGAGATACATAAATGTGAACCCAAATGGGAGGTAAATGTTGTGACTTCTGTGCAAGTCACAGATTGCCAATACAGAACACTTTTTTCAAACACAAGATTGCTGAAAAGCATACTTGGTACCAGAGCAGCGTGAGACAAAGGTCAGTAATTGATTTCAGGTGGTGGGGTGGATTCTTTAAAAAGGTGATTGCTAGATTTACCTGATAAACCTAGGAGACCCTACTGTGTCGCTTTAGTGCATCTGACAGAGGCTTTGGTGAAAGATGGATTTAATGTGACTTGTTTGATGTTGACAATACTCTGGGACACCTTGATTAGCCTCTACCACAGAAATCATCCATGTCCAAGACATGGAGTAGAATTTTTATGCATGTCTCAAAATATTATTCAAAACAGAATCATAATAACTTAAACCCTAACCCTAACCCCTATCCCTAACCCTAACCCCTGATAATCCAGGGCTCTTTTTTTAATCTGAATGTGACAAGGTTTAGCATGAGCCTTTTATGAGTCCTTATCCATTGCTTTATAAAACACTTATGCAATGTGCTATGGATTCTCCCTAAATAAATTGTTACCAAACTGTTACCAGGCTGACCTCAGATTTATTTCTGTTGGCTTAAATAGTAGCAGCAGAGCTTCTATTGGGAACCAGAACTGCTTAGATACACAAAAGCAGTTAAGTAATCTTTTTTCTGCACCATATTTACTTAGCAGCCATGTTATCTGTTTCATACCCTATAACTACACTCCTTTATCAGGTCCATCTTTCTGCACAGTGTATTGCCCCCCTCTGATTCTTCAATCAGTGAAAGAGACCACCATTAGGCCACCACTGAGAAGACAGAACATGGGGATTTGTGTTCTGTTTATCAACCTAGTGATTATCTAAAACTGCAACAACGCTGATGTACTTTATCCACTTTTATTAGCAGAGCACTTAACACCATGTTATTGTCATTGGGGATGTAGTAGCTTAGTGGTTAAGGTGTTGGACTAGTGCCTGGAAGGTTGTAAGTTTGAATCTCAGGTCCACCAAGCTGCCACTGCTGTGCCCTTGAGCAAGGTCCTTAACCTTCAATTGCTCTGTTGTATAAAATGTAAGTTGCTTTGGATAAGGGTGTCTGCCAAATGTCAGAAATGTAACTGGCTAGTGAGTTTAGCTACATGGTAGGTGGAGGTTACATCTGTTTGCTTATATGTTTGATGCCATGAATTAGGTGAGTGTTGCCTCCTCACAGCGTTCCCAGGGTCTCAGGTTACTGGAAGGGTTAAATTGTTCTCTTTGGGACTATGTGGATTTTCTCCCAAAACATGCCAGTAGGTGAATTGGCTATGCTAATGGACTGGTATCACGTTGAGAGTGTATTCTGGCCTCATACCAAGTGTTTCTGGGATTGGCTCCAGATCCACTGTGGCACTGACAAGGATTAAGTGCTTTCTGAAGAAGGAATGAATGATGGATAAATGTTATCAAATAAACAGACAGAAGCAGGACAAATACATTAGCATCAAGTTTAAAAGAGTACAATCATTACTTATTGCTGGAAAAAAATGGGATTTTAATTCAAAGGTTCTGTCGCATGAAGAGAAAATGACTTTAGCCAAGTGATCAGCCTGTTAGCATAAATCATACGTGAATCATTAACCAGAATTCTCTGATGGTGTTACAGAACTACTCGGTGCTGGATGTAGGACCTCCTCCTACAGTCATCGCTCTGAACAACTCCATGTACTGGCAGGAATTTGATGACGCCTGTCTATACGAGTGCCTGGATGGGAAAGACTGCCAGAGTTTCTTCTGCTGCTATGAAGAATGCAAGGGAGGAGCCTGGAGAAAGGGCAGAGTCCACATAGACATCTTGGAACTGGACGCATACTCCCGTGTCTTCTTTCCCACCTCTTTCTTGTTGTTTAACGTCGTCTACTGGGTAGGCTACCTCTATCTTTAGCAATCCACTTGTTTCCTTTTCGAAAGACGCAGAGGACTCAAGGCAGCGATTGCACCGAGACTTTCAAAGGTCCAGTCAAAAAGGAACTTTCTTTGTTTAGTCAAAGACCTCTCCTGTAAGTTGGGAAACATAAAAAAAACACACTTTGCCATAAGAAAGTTACAAGCAGATACTTTCCAAGCCCTTAAGCTAAGGATTCCGGCTCTTTCTACACAGTCGGAAGTCCACAGGCTTTTTCTCTGGTAGCATTTCCCTGCCAGAAGTCTTTGCCTTTGTTCTTCAGGTACCAAGGAAAAAAAAAAAGTTCACTCATCACAGAAGTGTGGTGATTTTTTTATTTATTTATTTATTT
>NC_080720.1:2140851-2155851 GCF_019097595.1 Hemibagrus wyckioides
AATAAAGTGTTACCACTTTTAGAATTGTTCATGTTTTAATCCATGTTATTAATTGTTCATATGAAACAGAACCCATGGGATGTGCTAATGTGAAAGCTAACTGTTTTATTGGATGGTTTGTTCATTTAAAAAACAAAAACAAAACACTAACGGAGGTCGTTACAGATCAGTCAAAATGCCAAAGAATCCATGCTGATGACTCAGGAGTCATGATTCGTGATTCATGACTCATGATTCACCAAAAAGCAATCATTGTTCACAGATATGGCTGGAGGATGTAGTAAATAGGTTATATCCATCTCTTCAATTATTTAATTTTTGCTTAAAAGGTAAAGGCTTGCTCTGTGTCATGTAGAGACTCATTTAATCAACACACAGTGGCCCTGAACCTGCAAACAACTTAATAACTTAATAACTTAATACTTATATTCATAACTAATTATTTTGACTAATCTATTATATTCAGTGACTGTTTTGTTTATTATTTATTTAATAACTTGTTATTTCAAGATATTACATCATGTCTACATAATATCTGATGAGTTTAATGTAATTGCTTATTTCAACGTATTTTATGGCTATTTTAACACAACATATTGTTATTTCTAAATATAACAATGAGATCATTTGCCAAAATAAGAAGTTATAATGTCAAAATAATGTTTAGTTGAAATAATGAGATATGCTGCGATAATAAAATATGAAGCCAAAACATTATACCAAATAATAATTAATCATAATGTTATCAAGCTGAAGAGATAAAATAATTTTAATGAGATTCAGCCCAATCAAAATCTAGATTATTATATTGAAATTAACTGAAGATAATGAAATTTTATTTAAGTCTAAAAATAGTTACAGAAACAGGAAAATAAAACCTGAAAAGATGACCAGAAAAAGCAGCATGTAGTGTCAGTAATCTCTGTGTCAGTACTCACTGTAGAGTCAGTACTCACTGTAGTGTCACTGTAGTGTCAGTACTCACTGTAGAGTCAGTACTCACTGTAGTGTCACTGTAGAGTCAGTACTCACTGTAGTGTCACTGTAGTGTCAGTACTCACTGTAGAGTCAGTACTCACTGTAGAGTCAGTACTCACTGTAGTGTCACTGTAGTGTCAGTACTCACTGTAGTGTCAGTACTCACTGTAGAGTCAGTACTCACTGTAGTGTCACTGTAGTGTCAGTACTCACTGTAGTGTCACTGTAGTGTCAGTACTCACTGTAGTGTCAGTACTCTAAGTCTGTAGTGTCAGAACTCACTGTAATGTCACTGTAGTGTCAGTACTCACTGTAGAGTCAGAACTCACTGTAGTGTCACTGTAGTGTCAATACTCACTGTAGTGTCAGTACTCACTGTAGAGTCAGTACTCACTGTAGTGTCAGTACTCACTGTAGAGTCAGAACTCACTGTAGTGTCACTGTAGTGTCAGTACTCACTGTAGAGTCAGTACTCACTGTAGTGTCACTGTAGTGTCAGTACTCACTGTAGTGTCAGTACTCACTGTAGAGTCAGTACTCACTGTAGTGTCAGTACTCACTGTAGAGTCAGAACTCACTGTAGTGTCACTGTAGTGTCAGTACTCTAACTTTGTAGTGTCACTGTAGTGTCAGTACTCACTGTAGAGTCAGAACTCACTGTAGTGTCACTGTAGTGTCAGTACTCACTGTAGTGTCACTGTAGTGTCAGTACTCACTGTAGTGTCAGTACTCACTGTAGAGTCAGTACTCACTGTAGAGTCAGTACTCACTGTAGTGTCACTGTAGTGTCAGTACTCACTGTAGTGTCAGTAATCTCTGTGTCAGTACTCACTGTAGTGTCACTGTAGTGTCAGTACTCTAACTCTGTAGTGTCAGAACTCACTGTAGAGTCAGTACTCACTGTAGTGTCACTGTAGTGTCAGTACTCTAACTCTGTAGTGTCAGAACTCACTGTAGAGTCAGTACTCACTGTAATGTCACTGTAGTGTCAGTACTCACTGTAGTGTCACTGTAGTGTCAGTACTCACTGTAGAGTCAGAACTCACTGTAGTGTCACTGTAGTGTCAGTACTCTAACTTTGTAGTGTCAGTACTCACTGTAGTGTCAGGACTCAATGTAGTGTCACTGTAGTGTCAGTACTCACTGTAGAGTCAGAACTCACTGTAGTGTCACTGTAGTGTCAGTACTCTAACTCTGTAGTGTCAGGACTCACTGTAGTGTTAGGACTCAATGTAGTGTCACTGTAGTGTCAGGACTCAATGTAGTGTCAGTACTCACTGTAGTGTCAGTACTCACTGTAGTGTCACTGTAGTGTCAGTACTCAATGTAGTGTCACTGTAGTGTCAGTACTCACTGTAGTGTCACTGTAGTGTCAGTACTCACTGTAGAGTCAGTATTCACTGTAGTGTCAGTACTCAATGTAGTGTCACTGTAGTGTCAGTACTCACTGTAGTGTCAGTTCTCACTGTAGTGTCAGGACTCAATGTAGAGTCAGTACTCACTGTAGTGTCAGTACTCTAACTCTCTTTCGTGTCAGTACTCACTGTAGTCTCAGGACTCACTGTAGTGTCAGTACTCACTGTAGTGTCAGTACTCAAACTCACTGTAGTGTCAGTACTCACTGAAGTGTCAGGACTCACTGTAGTCAGTTCTCACTGTAGTGTCAGTACTCACTGTAGTCAGTTCTCACTGTAGTGTCAGTACTCACTGTAGTCAGTTCTCACTGTAGAGTCAGTACTCACTGTAGTCAGTTCTCACTGTAGTGTCAGTACTCACTGTAGTCAGTTCTCACTGTAGAGTCAGTACTCACTGTAGTCAGTTCTCACTGTAGTGTCAGTACTCACTGTAGTCAGTTCTCACTGTAGTGTCAGTACTCACTGTAGTCAGTTCTCACTGTAGTGTCAGTACTCACTGTAGTCAGTTCTCACTGTAGAGTCAGTACTCACTGTAGTCAGTTCTCACTGTAGTGTCAGTACTCACTGTAGTCAGTTCTCACTGTAGTGTCAGTACTCACTGTAGTCAGTTCTCACTGTAGTGTCAGTACTCACTGTAGTCAGTTCTCACTGTAGAGTCAGTACTCACTGTAGTCAGTTCTCACTATAGTGTCAGTACTCACTGTAGTCAGTTCTCACTGTAGTGTCAGTACTCACTGTAGTCAGTTCTCACTGTAGTGTCAGTACTCACTGTAGTCAGTTCTCACTGTAGAGTCAGTACTCACTGTAGTCAGTTCTCACTGTAGTGTCAGTACTCACTGTAGTCAGTTCTCACTGTAGTGTCAGTACTCACTGTAGTCAGTTCTCACTGTAGAGTCAGTACTCACTGTAGTCAGTTCTCACTGTAGTGTCAGTACTCACTGTAGTCAGTTCTCACTGTAGTGTCAGTACTCACTGTAGTCAGTTCTCACTGTAGAGTCAGTACTCTCTGTAGTCAGTTCTCACTGTAGAGTCAGTACTCACTATAGTCAGTTCTCACTGTAGAGTCAGTACTCACTGTAGTCAGTTCTCACTGTAGAGTCAGTACTCACTGTAGTCAGTTCTCACTGTAGAGTCAGTACTCACTGTAGTCAGTTCTCACTGTAGTGTCAGTACTCACTGTAGTCAGTTCTCACTGTAGTGTCAGTACTCACTGTAGTCAGTTCTCACTGTAGAGTCAGTACTCACTGTAGTCAGTTCTCACTGTAGAGTCAGTACTCACTGTAGTCAGTTCTCACTGTAGAGTCAGTACTCACTGTAGTCAGTTCTCACTGTAGTGTCAGTACTCACTGTAGTCAGTTCTCACTGTAGAGTCAGTACTCACTGTAGTCAGTTCTCACTGTAGAGTCAGTACTCACTGTAGTCAGTTCTCACTGTAGTGTCAGTACTCACTGTAGTCAGTTCTCACTGTAGAGTCAGTACTCACTGTAGTCAGTTCTCACTGTAGAGTCAGTACTCACTGTAGTCAGTTCTCACTGTAGTGTCAGTACTCACTGTAGTCAGTTCTCACTGTAGAGTCAGTACTCACTGTAGTCAGTTCTCACTGTAGAGTCAGTACTCACTGTAGTCAGTTCTCACTGTAGTGTCAGTACTCACTGTTTTCAGTTCTCACTGTAGTCAGTACTCACTGTAGTCAGTTCTCACTGTAGTGTCAGTACTCACTGTAGTCAGTTCTCACTGTAGTCAGTACTCACTGTAGTCAGTTCTCACTGTAGAGTCAGTACTCTCTGTAGTCAGTTCTCACTGTAGAGTCAGTACTCACTATAGTCAGTTCTCACTGTAGAGTCAGTACTCACTGTAGTCAGTTCTCACTGTAGAGTCAGTACTCACTGTAGTCAGTTCTCACTGTAGAGTCAGTACTCACTGTAGTCAGTTCTCACTGTAGTGTCAGTACTCACTGTAGTCAGTTCTCACTGTAGTGTCAGTACTCACTGTAGTCAGTTCTCACTGTAGTGTCAGTACTCACTGTAGTCAGTTCTCACTGTAGAGTCAGTACTCACTGTAGTCAGTTCTCACTGTAGTGTCAGTACTCACTGTAGTCAGTTCTCACTGTAGTGTCAATACTCTAACTCTCTGTAGTGTCAGTACTCACTGTAGAGTCAGTACTGTAGTCAGTTCTCACTGTAGTCAGTTCTCACTGTAGTGTCAGTACTCACTGTAGTCAGTTCTCACTGTAGAGTCAGTACTCACTGTAGTCAGTTCTCACTGTAGTGTCAGTACTCACTGTAGTCAGTTCTCACTGTAGTGTCAGTACTCACTGTAGTCAGTTCTCACTGTAGTGTCAGTACTCACTGTAGTCAGTTCTCACTGTAGAGTCAGTACTCACTATAGTCAGTTCTCACTGTAGAGTCAGTACTCACTGTAGTCAGTTCTCACTGTAGTCAGTTCTCACTGTAGAGTCAGTACTCACTGTAGTCAGTTCTCACTGTAGTGTCAGTACTCACTGTAGTCAGTTCTCACTGTAGTGTCAGTACTCACTGTAGTCAGTTCTCACTGTAGAGTCAGTACTCACTGTAGTCAGTTCTCACTGTAGTGTCAGTACTCACTGTAGTCAGTTCTCACTGTAGAGTCAGTACTCACTGTAGTCAGTTCTCACTGTAGAGTCAGTACTCACTGTAGTCAGTTCTCACTGTAGTGTCAGTACTCACTGTTTTCAGTTCTCACTGTAGTCAGTACTCACTGTAGTCAGTTCTCACTGTAGTGTCAGTACTCACTGTAGTCAGTTCTCACTGTAGTCAGTACTCACTGTAGTCAGTTCTCACTGTAGAGTCAGTACTCTCTGTAGTCAGTTCTCACTGTAGAGTCAGTACTCACTATAGTCAGTTCTCACTGTAGAGTCAGTACTCACTGTAGTCAGTTCTCACTGTAGAGTCAGTACTCACTGTAGTCAGTTCTCACTGTAGAGTCAGTACTCACTGTAGTCAGTTCTCACTGTAGTGTCAGTACTCACTGTAGTCAGTTCTCACTGTAGTGTCAGTACTCACTGTAGTCAGTTCTCACTGTAGTGTCAGTACTCACTGTAGTCAGTTCTCACTGTAGAGTCAGTACTCACTGTAGTCAGTTCTCACTGTAGTGTCAGTACTCACTGTAGTCAGTTCTCACTGTAGTGTCAATACTCACTGTAGTCAGTTCTCACTGTAGTGTCAGTACTCACTGTAGAGTCAGTACTGTAGTCAGTTCTCACTGTAGTCAGTTCTCACTGTAGTGTCAGTACTCACTGTAGTCAGTTCTCACTGTAGAGTCAGTACTCACTGTAGTCAGTTCTCACTGTAGTGTCAGTACTCACTGTAGTCAGTTCTCACTGTAGTGTCAGTACTCACTGTAGTCAGTTCTCACTGTAGTGTCAGTACTCACTGTAGTCAGTTCTCACTGTAGAGTCAGTACTCACTATAGTCAGTTCTCACTGTAGAGTCAGTACTCACTGTAGTCAGTTCTCACTGTAGTCAGTTCTCACTGTAGAGTCAGTACTCACTGTAGTCAGTTCTCACTGTAGTGGTCAGTACTCACTGTAGTCAGTTCTCACTGTAGTGTCAGTACTCACTGTAGTCAGTTCTCACTGTAGAGTCAGTACTCACTGTAGTCAGTTCTCACTGTAGTGTCAGTACTCACTGTAGTCAGTTCTCACTGTAGAGTCAGTACTCACTGTAGTCAGTTCTCACTGTAGTATCAGTACTCACTGTAGTCAGTTCTCACTGTAGAGTCAGTACTCACTGTAGTCAGTTCTCACTGTAGAGTCAGTACTCACTGTAGTCAGTTCTCACTGTAGTGTCAGTACTCACTGTAGTCAGTTCTCACTGTAGTGTCAGTACTCACTGTAGTCAGTTCTCACTGTAGTGTCAGTACTCACTGTAGAGTCAGTACTGTAGTCAGTTCTCACTGTAGTCAGTTCTCACTGTAGTGTCAATACTCACTGTAGTCAGTTCTCACTGTAGTGTCAGTACTCACTGTAGAGTCAGTACTGTAGTCAGTTCTCACTGTAGTCAGTTCTCACTGTAGTGTCAATACTCACTGTAGTCAGTTCTCACTGTAGTGTCAGTACTCACTGTAGAGTCAGTACTGTAGTCAGTTCTCACTGTAGTCAGTTCTCACTGTAGTGTCAGTACTCACTGTAGTCAGTTCTCACTGTAGTGTCAATACTCTAACTCTCTGTAGTGTCAGTACTCACTGTAGTGTCAGTATTCACTGTAGTGTCAGTACTCACTGTAGTCAGTACTTTAGCTCACTGCAGCACAATATGAGATATTAAGTCAACATAACAGCATTAATAACAAGATCTCAAAATAACAAGTTACTACATTGCAATAGCAGCATAGCACTTTGGTTTTGTTTTTTTCTTTCTTTCTTTTTGTTTTTCTACATGTGGTTCAGGGCCTCTGTACTGTAAAGTGTTGATATTATATCAGAAGCCATCAGTATATCTATCAGTATTGATGATGAGGAAAGAAATCTCTTAGAATTATTTCCCAACACAGTCAACATTAAGATCATTACTACACACACACACACACACACATGCAGTGCTCAGCTTTGTGTTTCTGAGGAGTCGGTGTGTGTTCTGTGTGTGTTAGCGGATTGTTGAAGTGGGTTTCTCTCAGCAGTGTTCTGTGCTGATTAACACACAGGGTGTGTATGTGAGATTTCGGGCCTCTTAAAACTCATTTCTATTTCTTGTGCTATTTTCATACATGTAGTTCTTTTTATATCTCTGATGTACAGTGCAGAGTTATATCAGATGTGAAATAAAGGTTTGTTTTACTTTTCCTTGCTCTTCTTCTGACCTCATTGCAGTCTGATCTGATCTGATCTTCCACAGGAACATTCTCACTTCACTGAAGTATAACTATCTGTGTGTCACGCTGTTACAGGAAAACCATAGAGGATGACGATGATACACTATACTGCCAAAAGTTTTGGGACACCAGCCTTTACATGCACATGGAGTTGTCCCGCCCTTTGCAGCTTCCCAGCTTCTGGGAAGGCTTTAACCATTCCTCTAGAAGTGCATTTGTGAGGTCAGGCACTGATGTTGGACAAGAAAGTCTGGATCACAGTCTCCACTCTAATTCATCCCTAAGGTGTTCTATGGGGTTGAGGTCAGGACTCTGTGCAGGCCAGTCAAGTTCCTCCACACCAAACTCACTCATCCATGTCTTTATGGACCTTGCTTTGGTCACTGGTGTTCAGTCATGTTGGAACAGGAAGGGGTCATCCCCAAACTGTTCCCACAAAGAGCATGAAATTGTCCAAAATGTCTTGGTATGAAGCTGAAGCATTAAGCTCAATGAATAAGCATTAAATTCAATGATTTGGAGGGGTGTCCCAAAACTTTTGGCAATATAGTATAGAAAAGCTTTATCTATTTTTAATTAAATTTAATATTGTGGAAAGTCTTAGTTCCTAGTAGACCATGTTTCTATGGTTCACAGTGATTTTGTTTTTTAAAATAAGGAAACGTTTAATTAAGGAGGCTCCAGGTTTTTAGCCTACTAGCGGTCATATATTTATAGAAAAAATAATTTTATTCACACAAATGTTTGTATCTTCAGAGTAAATGTTGATCTCAAACCCAATTCTGCTCTCTGAGATGTTCTCCAAGTGTTTGTTCATCTAAAAAGCAGCTCAGATTCCATCTTCAAACAGGAAAATTCCTAAAATGTAAGGTTCTCCAACAGAGAGAAAAACACACGTCTAACACACACTGAAAGCCGACAGACTTGTTTTAGATCAGACTCACAGACAGAACATCATTCATTTCTTTATACTGATTGAAAATCTCCCATAAGTCCATTTCTGTGGACTGGAACAGCAATGTAGGGTTAATAAATTAAAAATATTTTTAATCCTAATAAAAGTCAGTGGTGTAACGCTGTTTTCCTCACAGCTCCACACACTCCACAGCGCTCGACTCCACACGTCTCCAAACTTTCCTGAAGTATTAAAACTTCATATATATATATCCTTTAATTATTAAACCCAAACCCCAGCCGAGGATCTTCTGCCTCTGTGCAGCGTGATGAAGGATCTCTGAGACGCTTCCGGCTCCCGCAGCGTCCGTACGGTGAAACAGGCAGTGTGAAATTCTTTTAAATGTGATTAATAATAAACAGATTCCTCTTTTTGTTAAGAGAGAGTCAGAGAAGCCCTGAATAAATCTCATTTTAGGGTTGCTTTCGTTATGTGTCGAGGTTTCCATGGCAACCATTCCAACAGAGAAAGAAAGAAAGAAAGAAAGAAAGAAAGAAAGAAAGAAAGAAAGAAAGAAAGAAAGAAAGAAAGAAAGAGGGGGAAGGGGAGGAGGGAAGGAAGGAAGGAAGGAAGGAAGGAAGGAAGGCCAGTGAGTGTGCACCCAGAGAGAGAATCAGGTTTATTCAGAAGTTTGTCTTTGTAAAGAAATGTAAAAAGATTTGGGAGGAATTCAGAATAAAGGAAAAGTCATTGTTATTTTTCTCTTATTAAAGTAAATGTCATGTGAGTACGCTGAGGCCAGGAGTCATCCAGAGGAAATGTCAGCAGGCGCATCATCATCATCATCATCATCATTATTTCAGTCTGCAACAGGGATTCATCTTTTTATTATTATTAAATCTTATAAGAATAATGGGTGTGTCCTCCGGGGACGAGTTCCGCTTTGCTGGATTATTTTAAAGACATTCAGCCTTTGTTTCTGCTGAAGCAGCACCGGGAGCTTTAGCCTACTTTCAGTATCTCGCTGGCGTTCTTCATCATCTTCTCCTCCTCATCTTTATTCTGCTCTCAAATGAGAACAACAAGCTGGAGATGAGGAACGCCGCACTGACGCGGAACAACGGAATAAAACACCGGGTCTGTCTGAGTGAATGAATATGTAGATCTGGGATATTAAATAGTGGGCGGAGTTTAAACTAACAGACGGGCACAGTGATGACCTCAGGTTGTGTGTAAATACCACTGAAGGTCCAGATATACATCTGACACAGCCTGAGTTCAACAGATTAAAGACAAGGTTTAAATCTGGAAGAAAATGGAACATTTAAGGAAGGAAGGAAGGAAGGAAGGAAGGAAGGAAGGAAGGAAAAGAAATAATAGGAAGGAAGGAAGGAAGGAAGGAAGGAAGGAAGGAACTAAGGAAGGAAGGAAGGAAGGAAGGAAGGAAGGAAGGAAGGAAGGAAGGAAGGAAGGAAGGAAGGAAAAGAAAGGAGGAAGGAAGGAAGGAAGGAAGGAAGGAAAAGAAATAATAGGAAGGAAGGAAGGAAGGAAGGAAGGAAGGAAGGAAGGAAGGAAGGAAGGAAGGAAGGAAAAGAAATAATAGGAAGGAAGGAAGGAAGGAAGGAAGGAAGGAAGGAAGGAAGGAAAAGAAATAATAGGAAGGAAGGAAGGAAGGAAGGAAGGAAGGAAGGAAGGAAGGAAGGAAGGAAAAGAAATAATAGGAAGGAAGGAAGGAAGGAAGGAAGGAAGGAAGGAAGGAAGGAAGGAAGGAAGGAAGGAAGGAAGGAAGGAAGGAAGGAAGGAAAAGAAATAATAGGAAGGAAGGAAGGAAGGAAGGAAGGAAGGAAGGAAGGAAGGAAGGAAGGAAGGAAAAGAAATAATAGGAAGGAAGGAAGGAACTAAGGAAGGAAGGAAGGAAGGAAGGAAGGAAGGAACTAAGGAAGGAAGGAAGGAAGGAAGGAAGGAAGGAAGGAAAAGAAATAATAGGAAGGAAGGAAGGAAGGAAGGAAGGAAGGAAGGAAGGAAGGAAAAGAAATAATAGGAAGGAAGGAAGGAAGGAACTAAGGAAGGAACGAAGGAAGGAACTAAGGAAGGAAGGAAGGAAGGAAGGAAGGAAGGAAGGAAGGAAGGAAGGAAGGAAAAGAAATAATAGGAAGGAAGGAAGGAAGGAAGGAAGGAAGGGAAAGAAATAATAGGAAGGAAGGAAGGAAGGAAGGAAAAGAAATAATAGGAAGGAAGGAAGGAAGGAAGGAAGGAAGGAAGGAAGGAAGGAAGGAAAAGAAATAATAGGAAGGAAGGAAGGAAGGAAGGAAGGAAGGAAGGAAGGAAGGAAGGAAGGAAGGAAGGAAAAGAAAGGAGGAAGGAAGGAAGGAAGGAAGGAGGAAAAGGAAAGGAAAGGAAAGGAGAACGGAAGGAAGGAAAGAAGGAAGGAAGGAAGGAAGGAAGGAAGGAAGGAAGGAAGGAAAAGAAATAATAGGAAGGAAGGAAGGAAGGAAGGAAGGAAGGAAGGAAGGAAGGAAGGAAGGAAGGAAGGAAGGAAGGAAGGAAGGAAAAGAAATAATAGGAAGGAAGGAAGGAAGGAAGGAAGGAAGGAAGGAAGGAAGGAAGGAAAAGAAATAATAGGAAGGAAGGAAGGAAGGAAGGAAGGAAGGAAGGAAGGAAGGAAGGAAGGAAGGAAGGAAAAGAAATAATAGGAAGGAAGGAAGGAAGGAAGGAAAAGAAATAATAGGAAGGAAGGAAGGAAGGAAGGAAGGAAGGAAGGAAGGAAGGAAGGAAGGAAGGAAGGGAAAGAAATAAAAGGAAGGAAGGAAGGAAGGAAAGAACAAAATCAAGAAGGAAAGAACATAACATTACAGTGCTGTTGCTATGATCAACCATTAGAGCCAGAGCATTAATATAATAGATGTGATTATAGATAATTAATTAACAGCTGACGACCAATCAGAACGCAGGACAAGAAAAATCAACAAGGATGGAAACGTCAATGAATGTGAAATGTCTGAAATCATCTCCATCAGCATGGAGCAGCAGGAAGTGGAGATGTTTCCTGGAGCAGCAGGAAGTGGAGGTGTTTCCTGGATCAGCAGGAAGTGGAGATGTTTCCTGGAGTAGCAGGAAGTGGAGGTGTTTCCTGGAGCAGCAGGAAGTGGAGGTGTGTGTTAGAGCAAAGTAACTCATTATTTTTTATATCTGATTATTTCAACTTGATTTTTTATGAATAAATATTTTTAGATGATTTGTTATTTTTATATGGTTAGATTCTCTCACTGCTAGTTTATTTCACTCTGAGGTTGATCAGAAGGTCAGGATGAAGATGATGGTGATGATGATGAAGATGATGATGATGGTGATGATGAAGATGGTGATGATGATAATTGTGATGATGATGATGATGGTGATGAAGATGATGATGATGATGATGATGATGATGAAGATGATGATGATGATGATGATGATGATGATGGTGATGATGATGATGGTGATAATGGTGATGGGATCTGATCTGAGATCTGTGTGATGTTACACACACAGTTATTAGATCAGTTCATCACATCACATATTAGATCTGTGGAACATGTCTGATCTACAGAGTTACATTTATATAAAATCATACAGAGTTAGGGTAATAATAATAATAATAATAATAATAATAATAATAATAATAATAATAATAATAATAATAATAATAATAATAATAATAACTGCTGACCAACAGCTCTACACACACACACACTCTCTCTCTCGCTCTCCCTCTCTCTGTCTCCTCTCTCTCTCTCTCTCTCTCTCTCTCACACACACAAATTTTCTCTCTCTCACACACACACACTCTCTCTCTCTCTCTCTGTCTCTCTCTCACACACACAAATTTTCTCTCTCACACACACACACACACGCTCTCTCTCTCTCTCTCTCTCTCTGTCTCTCTCTCACACACACAAATTTTCTCTCTCACACACACACACACACGCTCTCTCTCTCTCTCTCTCTCTCTGTCTCTCTCTCACACACACACACACAGACACATAAAATTTCTCTCTCTCACACACACACACACACACAGACACAAAATTTCTCTCTCTCTCACACACACACAGACACAAAATTTCTCTCTCTCTCACACACACACAGACACATAAAATTTCTCTCTCTCTCACACACACACACACATCACAATACTGTTACATCCGTGTTAAATATTTAAAAAATTCAAAGACTGAGGAGAAAAAAGCACTCCACATGATTGTCCTCTTCATTATGACCCCAGGTGCACATACTTTTGCACTCATCTGTACACAGCTAAGACCACACACTGACCGTTGACATAAAGCTCCATGTTTAATATTTCTCTTTACTCAGAGTCTTGAGAGGAAGCTTGACCGAGGCTTCAGAGGGTTTCTACCCCAGTGGCAGCTTAGCACTCTGTCATTTAAGCTTCCACTGAACCGTGTGAAGATGAAGGCCAGAGCATTCACAAAAAGAAAAAAAAAACAAGCCATGAAAGCACCTTGGTGAAAGGAATTCAGTGAACATCTGAGTAAACACCGAGAAGGTAAAAAGCTAAAGGTCAGAGTGAAGGAATAGAAGAAGAAGAAATGGAAGTAAAGGACTACGTGACCATATTGATTTAGTCTGGATGAAGTTCCTGCAGAGACTCTCAAGCACCTCCTGTAGCCAAACATCTGGTACCACTCTGTGAAGCACGGTGGTGGTGGTGGCATCATGCTGTGGAGAAGATGTTCTTCAGCAGGAACTGAGAAACTGCTCTGCAAGATGGATGAAGCCTGAGAAGAAAACCAGAGACCTGATGCTGAGGAAGAGCTTCATGATTGATCAGGTGTGTATTTGTACCCAAATATAGCCCCGCCCACTTCATGCAGAAAAGAAAGCTGCAGAATGATGACTGGCAGGAGCGGCAGCCAATCAGGTGAGAGAGAGTGTTCACAAACATGGTCCCACCCACTTCATGCAGAAAAGTAAGATGCAGGAGCAGCAGCCAATTAGGAGAGAGAGAGAGAGAGAGAGAGAGAGAGAGAGCATGTACACAAACATAGCTCCGCCCACTTTATGCAAAAAACAAAGCTACAGAATGATTAATTAATTAATTAAAGGTTGTTAAAAATAAAATACTAAAATAAGAACAGCAGCGAAAAAAAGTGAATAATTAAAAATAATTAAAAGTAATCAATTAATTAATAAAACTATGAACTTTTATTATTTAATTTGTTTATTTACTTAATAATTAATCATAATATTAATAATATTAATTAGTTAATCATTAATAATAATGAAAAATAGTAGGATTTAGTGAAGAAATGTTTGTAGCTTGGTGATTTGTTTTCGCCGATGTGTTCCAGATGTTTGGTATTTAAAAATAAAAAAAATTAGAGCCACAAGTAGAAGTGAAACACAGACACAGGAAGCGAGGCACAGACGAAACCACACAGATAAAATAAACAAAAGGAAAGCTAAAGAAAGGAGAGCTACATGATTAGCTTCGTCTTTCATTCCAGCTGAAGCCAGGGTGAAGCCTCGGGGTGTGGAGATGAACGGAGAACTTTATCAAAATGCTGTGAGTGGAAACTTCCTGTAGGTCATGAATTGTAATGTCTGAGGTAATTATAGATCCGAGTAAATGAATTGTCCGAGTAAACAATACCTCATTATTCAGTTGGAGAAATATTCAGGAGCTTCTTCAGGCGTATCTCCGCTAATAAACATGGAAATGAACATACTCTGTCCTCGTGAAATAACAAGCTTCCATGATGAGAATGAGATTCTTTTCTTTTGATGAGAAAAGAAACAAAATAGAAGAAACATTTATTCACATTTTTATTTAAAGTGTTTAAGAAAAAAAACATTTTTTCCTTGTAATTTGTAATTAATGAATGAATGAATTTTATTTTGGTATGTAATTAATTAAGACACTATTATAAATAAGTAAAGGTTAATTTGGTCCACCAGTGTCATGATTCAGGAATGAAGGCGAAGATAAATGCAGAGTTTTCTTAATTACAGTACTCAATAAATTAAAAACAGTAACCGTGGTTAAAGAAAACAAACATCTACAAGCACAGAGAACTTCCTCACATGGGTCATGGCAACCACAGGGCTTTCACCCAGGTAACAACCAGAAGCAGAAAATAAACTGCTCATACTGTACAAAGGGATTTACAACACAACCAAAGGGGATGAAACACAACTAAAGGAAAGTTACTCAAAATGTACAGGATTGCCCTCTGGTGGTCTGGCAAGCAAACATTCCAGAACATCTGCTCTAAGGCATGGCTCCCAATGCACCAACACTGCACGGGCCTGGAACTCTGGGCAGAGTGAGGAGCATGGCAAGGCTCAGGAGAGGGTGAGGCCCAAGGGGGGACCGAGGATGAGGGTGAGGAGGCCTAAGGGGTGAGCAAGAAATAGGGTGAGGCTCAAGGGGGAGCAAGGACAAGGGTAAGGCCCAAGGGGGAAGCAAGGACGAGGGCGAGGCCCAAAGCAGGAGCAAAGACACAGGCAAGGCACAAGGGGGAAGCGAGGATGAAGTTGAGACTCGAAGGGGGAGCAAGGACAAGCGTGAGGCCCAAAGGGGGAGCGAAGACAAGGGTGTGGCCCAAGGGAGGAGAGAGGATAAGAGTGAGGCCCAAAGAGGGAGCGAGGACCACAGCAAGGTAGCCAGAGCGATGTTCTCAGCTGAGCATGGGGGCAGAGCGGCTACCTCGATGGGGCAGGGTGGGGAGATCTAACATCCTCCACGGGGCAGGGGGCAGAGTGGCATCGTCCATGGGACCAGGAAGTTGAGCAACATCCCCTGTGGAAGGCAGAACAGCGTGGACAGGAGGGTCAGTCGTAGATCTTGTCCAGGCCAGTG
>NC_080720.1:2163351-2185851 GCF_019097595.1 Hemibagrus wyckioides
TAAACCTTTAGAGGTCAGCAGTTAGGTTTATGCCCCAAAAAATCCCTTCAATAATTGCCATATATTAATAATTCAAGCATTTATAAACATATGTTTTAAAGTTTGCTTTTGATTAATTATTATATGTAATATTTTACATTTTATTTAGAATTATTTATATCATTAATATTATTGTATCCTAATTTTATGCTTTTTCTTTTTTTTCTGCTGATTTTTGTTGATTTGCAAGTACTCAGAGCTGCACTACATGTATAAAATGTCCGATAAAAATAAAATCTATTTATTTATTTATTTATTGATTGATTGATTGATTGATTGGTTTGTTTGTTTGTTTTCTTTGTTTTTAAGTTCACTGGAAACCTATAAGGTAGAAAAGTGTCAATAGAATTTAATTAGATTTCGAACTAAACTATAAAATGCCTTTAATTAAGCTTAGAGGATGAGTTTTTTCACTAAAAAAATGGCAAAAAAAATTATAATGAATAATTAATTGAACATTTTTTATTCATTCATTAATTTAATTAAAACAATAAATATTCTAATCCGCCTTAAATATCAGAGCTAACTTGTGCATTTATTGAAAACTAATTAAAAAAAAAGAAGAAGAAGAAATGATCGAGATCGCTGAAGAAATCTCCTGAATCTATGTAACACACGTTCTCTGGAATCATTCCGTCCCTCCGGTGCGACGCTAATCTGCTAACGAGGCGCTGACGAGCCGCTAGTGTTCGCTTCCACAACTGCGTGACTCACTGGCATTACAGAGGGTAAATAACAATTACGCTGATGCTGCACTCGCTAATTCAACACCTTGCAAAATTACAGCAATTTAATAAGATGCACAAATGAATCAGAGCTGAGGGAAATTTCACTCGCTTCCAAACTGCCGGATCGCTGAACGGAATTCCACAGAATCCCATGGATTTAAATGCATCATTTGAGCTTTAGATTCTTTATCCGTCGCTTGTCTCACGTCGCTTTACACACAAACTGAATGCAAACAGAGTTATTCAGAAATCGGACCTCGTACAAGCCTTTTTTATCATTCTCGGCATTGCTATAGAAACAGTAACGAATCAGAACCAATGTATGAATCTCAGTCTGGGATTTGAAGATGATCCAGAAAGGAGATAGATGAGGGTTCTGTCCTCTAAAGCTAGCAAGTTTACTGTTAGCCTCAGTAGCTTAGTAAGCAGCATGATACTAGACTGACAGTTATGCTAATTCTCTAGCTAGCAGAATAAAAGTATTGCTAATTATCGCTATTTTAAAGAATTGTTTTTCTGAAAACTTTTAACTAATTTTTATAAAATATCAGTTGTAGAGATCTGGAGATCAATGGGAACTCGAAATTCTTTTCTTTTCTTCAATACCAGTATGCATGTTAGTGAAATTTTTATGCTATAAGTTAAAATATTCATCTTGAACATGATGAAACATGGGGTCTGATCTTGTCCTGAAGTTCAGTAGCTGTAGTTCTGCTAGTAGTTTGCTAGTAGCAGCTGCTAAACTCTTTGCTAGTCTCCATGTTTAGTTAGGTTGGTTTGGATTCGGTGTTCACTATATGGCATCACTATACGGTATCACTATACGGCATCACTATACGGTATCAGCACATAGCTCTCCTGATGTTTCATCCCACATTTGAACATCTAACTACATAGCCAGGATGTGAAGTTCTCGCATGTCTGGATCTACGCCACCCCTGCATGCTAGTCAGTCTGGTCACGAGGCTAAGTGGCCCTTGTTGAGGTTTTACACAAGCCCTAAGAGATCTTTATCCTCCGTTCTTCTCCTCTTCATCCTCCTGAACTTCTCATTTCTGCTCTTGTTGATTGAGGGATTAAGATCCACACTCTGATCATGCCTACAGGATCATCTCTGTAGCCTGGAGATTCAGAATCTTCATTCTTGGAGTGGAGTTCCCTCAGGGGTCAGCACTCAGTCCACTCTCTTGTTCTTCCTATTATATTAAATCCCTGAGCTCAGTGATCAGATCCTGGAGATTATTCTATCTCTTGTACACTGATGACACATGGCTTCACATCACTTTTCTTTCATCCACCTTGCTGTAGTCTCAGGCTAACTTACAGAGCTCGAGAGATGAAGACCAAACATCAGGAGCTTCATCTTGACAAAACTGATTTGATTGACGTAGCAGTGAGGAACATTACTCTCTGCTGGACCTGTCCATCAAACAGCCTGAGAACCCTGCTGAGATGTTAGATAATCGTTCTACAAGACCTTATCACCCACCAGACTTCAAGTCAAGTCAAGAAGCTTTTATTGTCATTTCAACCATGTATAGCTGACACAGTACATCGTGAAATGAGACAAGGTTTCTCCAGGATCCTGGTGCTACATAAAACAACATGACAATATATAGCTACAAGACAAAACAAATACACAGAGTTAATGTTGTGAGGGCCAGAATCCTTCTGTACCTCTTTTCAGAAGGCAGGAGGGTGAAGAGTGTGTGTGTGTGTGTGTGGGGGGGGTATCGGGGGTGTATCGGGCTTTGTGGATGCAGCGTGCGGTGTAAATGTCCATGATAGAATGAAGAAAGACTCCAGTGATCTTCTCAGCTGTTCTCACTATCCGCTGAAGGGTCTTGTGATCCAAGACGTGCAATTCCCAAACCAGGTAGTGATGCAACTGTTCAGGACGCTCTCGATGGTTCCTCTGTAGAACATGGTCAGGATGGGTGGAGGGAGATGGGCTTTCCTTAGCCTCTGTAGGAAGTAGAGATGCTGCTGGGCTTTCTTGCTGATGGAGCTGGTGCTGAGTGACCAGGTGAAAATCTCCGCCAGATGAACACCAAGGAATTTGGTGCTTTTGGCGATCCTCACAGTTGTACATCGGAGAATGTCTACTATGTGCTCTCCTAAAGTCAACAACCATCTCATCCCAAATTTTATTTTCTAATTTTTTTTTTTTTTTTTTTAAGAAAAATCATAGAACTTGGCAGCAAACATGTGTGTAGTGTAATCTTCCAAAGAAAGATTTTTTATTTTTTTTTACTTTTAAAAAGACATTTAAAAAATGTTTTGCAGACAGAAAAAAATGACTAAAATGTAAACAACAGAGTGCAATAAAATAAAATTAAATCAGAAAAAAATATAAGAATCATGTATATAGAAAAAACAAAGGATAAAAAAACCGACAGCTTAAATAATAAATTAATTAATAAATAAATAAATAAATAAATAAAGAAAGAAAGAAAGAAAGAAAGAAAGAAAGAAAGAAAGAAAGAAAGAAAGAAAGGGGCAAAATAAAATAATGAAGAATAAATGCTAAGCAGAATACTGTCTAGTCTCTTCTTAAATTTAACTAAGTCATCAACAAAATATAAGAATCATATATAGAGAAAATAGAAGAGTTTAAAAAAAATATATGAATAAATAAATAAATAAATAAATCGAGCTAAATAAAATAATGAAGAATAAAAGCTAAGGAGAACACAAGTGTCCTTAACTTCAAGTCATCAAAAACTTTTTAAATTAGTAACCGTCTCTCTGAGGGTTTTTTTTTTTTTTGCTTGATTGCTTTAGAGCTTCTTAAAGCAGTCATAACTATTAAAAATAAATTCCAGGAATTTCACAAAAATCCATTTCTCTGTTATTATTGTTTCTTTATGCAAAAACAATTAGGACTTGATGCATATAAGAATAAAAATGTAAAAAAAAAAAAAAATCTCTGAGTGGTCTGTGGCCTCTTTTTATTCCCTCTCTGACACTGGAGACTCCTTCCATAAACGTTACACGAGTTACTCTTAAAGCATTTAAAGCAGAGCGACGTTACAGTACGAGTCCCTGTGAGCGAGATGTTGCTATGGAAACGAGCACATTAATATAAACATGTGTTGCTGTTATGGAGAATTAATCAACACCTTCAGAGTCCAGACCTCATCATCCCAGGGCTGCAGAAACGCATGTCATAATAATACAATAATGCAGTCAACACATCAGATATATAAATAAAAGTAAGTAAGTAAGTAAGTAAGTAAGTAAGTAAGTAAATAAATAAATAAATAACACACACACACACACCTAATAAAAAATGTCAAGATGATTCGGAAAATGATCCAGAAATAGGTCAGTCCTGGAAACCCGGATCTATTGGACAGATTTTACAGTGTGCTCAGGAATGTCGCTGTTCGGTGATGAGGCGAGTAAAAATAGCTGTTGACAAAGCAGAATGAAAAAACATGGAGGATTTCTCTCAGATATACAGACATACAGACAGACAGATCCACACACAGAGATACACAGAGAGGTAAACTCCACTGGGGCGAGCAGACTGAGTGGTGATTTGAGTATTTAAGGAGTCTCACTGAGAAAAGAGAGGATTAAATGGAGGAGAGAGAGATGATGAACATCAAGAACATCACCTCTCCTCCTCTCCTCTCCTCCTCTCTCTCTCCTCCTCCTTCTTT
Source organism: Hemibagrus wyckioides (assembly GCF_019097595.1). Classification (NCBI taxonomy): domain Eukaryota; kingdom Metazoa; phylum Chordata; class Actinopteri; order Siluriformes; family Bagridae; genus Hemibagrus; species Hemibagrus wyckioides. The sequence continues at coordinate 2,167,787 of NC_080720.1, forward strand.
ACTCTTCTCTTTCTCCTCTCCTTCTCCTCTTCTCGTCAACTCTTTCTTCTCTCCTCCTCCTCCTCTCCTCCTGCTATACTCCTCCTCTCCTCCACCTCTCCTCCTGCTATACTCCTCCTCTCCTCCACCTCTCCTCCTCTCCTCCACCTCTCCTCCTGCTATACTCCTCCTCTCGTCCACCTCTCCTCCTCTCCTCCACCTCTCCTCCTCCTCTCCTTCTTTTAAACGTGTGGTCGATTAGATGACAAACTTTAAAAAAAACAAAAAAGAGGATAAAGTGCAGAAGCACAGAGCTGAACTGTTTTCCTCAGTGATAAAAGTGTAAAGTGTGAGACGAGTCGTTATTTAAAGCAGTCGCACGCTGCTGGATTTAACCAATCAGAGTTGTTGATACGTGAATATCAACAACAATTAGAAGAATCCAGGGTTTAGGGATGTTGAGTGTGAAAGGTCAGGTTCATGAAGAGCCAGGATTCAGTGTGAAACCTCCAACTACACAACCCAGGATTCCCTTTACCCGGGGTTCACTAGGACCCAGGGAGAATATTTCACATGGCAAAAGCCCTGTTGGTGTTTTACTTAAAAATATAAAGAACAGCAGACAAGCACAGCTCTGCCTGGAGGAGGAGGAGGAGGAGGAGGAGGAGGAGGAGAAGGAGGAGGAGGAAGAGAAGGAGGAAGAGGAAGAGAAGGAGGAGGTTGTCCAGCACAAGTCAGTGACCTGGTAAAGAGGGTCGCAGAAATTAGTCACAGAAGCAAACATGATGCTAACACCAGCGTGCTTCACAGTGAGGAGCGTGTTCTCGTTTTAGCGAGAGTATGATATAATAAACACGACTCCTGCGAGAGGTGAAGCTGAGGCGTGATCCTGAGGTTCTGCTCTGCCTCTCCTGAGAGTTTGGACGGTTCAAACACACCTTCACGTTCACGACAGCTTTCTCAGCACAGAGAACGGCGGACAGATGGCGCGATGCTGACGGAGCAGAAAACTCACGATGTACCGTGGACACGTGTCCAAGAGACGCTGAGTGGACACCGTGAGTCACCTCCAGTCCGCCTGAGGCACGAGGCTGTCAGGACGAGTCTGACCGGAACATCAGCACAGTCCATGTCAGGGGAACTGCAGGAATTAGAGCGTGTGTATAATATATAACAGGCTCAGTCGCTCGCAGAGGAAATAAAGAAATAAAGAAGACAGGATTAAATGGGGGAGAGAGAGATGATGATGATGATGATGATGATGATGATGATGAAGATGATGATGATGATGATGATGACTCTGATCTCTGTGCTTTAGGATCCTTCAGTGAGGTGCTGAGAGGAATGAATTCCTCAACAAAATACCAAGCTTCTTCTACTGACAAAAACATCACCTCCTTCTCTCCTCTCCACCTCTCCTTCTCTCTCCTCTCCTCCTCTGCTCTTATCCTCTCCTCTCCTATCCTGCTCCTCCTCTCCTCCTCACCTACTGCTCTCCTACCTCTCATCCTCCTCTCCTCTCTTCCACTCCTCCTCTCCTCTCTTCCTCCTCTCCTCCTCCTCCTCCACATAGATTTAGAGGAGAATAAATGCTGTTCACATGCCCTTTAAAAAAAAAGACTCAATGTGGGAGAAAAAATTTAATTAATTAAATTAAATTCATAATAAAATTAATGAAAAATAAAGTAATTAAATAAGAAAAAAATTAATAATGAATGAAATAAGTTGATTTAAAAATAGGATTTCAAGCGTAAATGAAACGAACAAACAAATAAATAAATAGTGTGTGCACTTCTGAAAATAAACAAACAATTAATGAACATTAAATAATTAATGTATATAATGTGTAAAATATAATAAATAAACAAATAAATTAATAAGTAAATGAACAAATAAATAAATTTTTAAATAAAAAATCAATGCTGTGTACAGCAGGTGCAATATTGTAAATAAACAAATAAATGTTAATTACTATATATAATATGTAAAATATTATAAATTAAAAAAAAAAATAAATAAATAAATATTAATTACTGTATATAATGTGTACAAGATTATAAACAAACAATCAAACATATAAATAAATAAATAATAAATAAATAAATGTAATGATGAAAAAGTGGAGGTTTCTAGGTGATGCCGCCTGTTATGAGATTAAAGCTGAAGGTCAGAACATCACTGAAAACACTTTGTGGGCTAAATTTATGATGTTGAGTTTATTTATTTATTTATTTATTTTATTAGCCAGTCTGATTTATGTCTGCTGTTCATGAGAGATTCATCATGCTTGGCCCACAGTTCAGTGAAGAAGTGTGCTTACAAAATACCCGGGAGGTTAGAAAGAAGTCTCTGAAAGTCAGGACAGAAAAGAAGAAGAGAATTGTGGTGAACGATTTAGTTATCTAAAGGTCATTCCGTTCCTCAGATGTTCCTCCTGATGCTGACAGAGACTTGCTGAGGATTTCCTACCACCCCACCACAGCTGCTCTCTCAGTAAACAGATGTCAGAGGCTTATCTGCTCTTCTTCATCCTTCTAACAGAGGAATATCTCATCGGATGTCTGCAAAAGTCTGGGGTTTTTTTCTTTTCCCTTTCTGCCCTTTTTCTGCTCTGGTTTCAGTCAAAGATAAGATAGAAAATAAACATTCAGGATTTAGAACTGAAACACAAACTTTATGCAGAAGAAACACATCAGCATGTGACGTGTTTACAGTCACGCTCTCTCCACATGCTGAGGTTATAATGAGTTATAAAGATGTTCATAAGGGAAAAGGCTGAAGTGGATTCTTTTTCCTACAGCAGCATGACTTATTATTATTATACATTTATTGTTACACTTAATGCTCTGGAACATCTGCAAAACAAGTTCTCACTTAGTAGTTATAAGCAGCTTATAAGCAGCTATTAAACGCTAGAGGTAGCTAGAATCCAGAGCTTTCTGTGGATCATCAGCATTTATTAACATATTAAACGATACTTATTCATGAATTTCATAAGCATTGTTTAACGACAAGGCTATGCAGGTTTAGGTCAGATGTCATAAAGGTGTTGTGTAGACTTACGAACACTGCATTTCAGTAAAACTGTCAGTTCCAAAAGAATTCTAAACAGCATAAAGTGTAATAAACACCCGGGAATTACTGCAAATAAACCAGTCACTAATCCCCTTAATGCAGTTAATGAACGTCTACACTACAATACCTACATACAAAGCCTACAGTCTGTCAGAATACTGGACCCTGATTGGTCAGAAAGGGGTTGAAGGTGTTAATTCACTAGAACAGGAGCTCTCTGAGAGAGAGAGAGAGAGAGAGAGAGAGAGAGAGAGAGAGAGAGAGAGAGAACGACTGTTTATAGCTGCTATACTATAAGAACAGGAACATTAAATGTAACTATAAACAGATAAAAAGTAAGACATATCATTCTTTAATAAAGAACAGACAGACAGATAGACAGGCAGACAGATAGACAGGCAGACAAATAGACAGGCAGGCAGGCAGACAGACAGATAGACATACAGACAGAGGCAGACAGACAAACACAGGCAGACAGACAGACAGACAGACACGCAGACACACAGGCAGACATACAGACAGACAGGCAGAGGCAGACGACAGACAAATAGACAGACACACAGGCAAACAGACAGACAGACAGGAAAGCAGACAGACAGACAGGCAGAGACAGACAGACAGACAGACACACAGACATACAGACAGGTAGATAGACAGACAGACAGACAGACAGACAGACAGACAGACAGACAGACAGACAGACGGACAGACAGACAGGCAGGCAGGCAGGCAGGCAGGCAGGCACAAAGACAGACACACAAGCAGATAGACAGACAAGCAGATAGACAGACAGGCAGATAGACAGACACACAGGCAAACAGACAGACAGACAGGAAAGCAGACAGACAGACATACAGACAGACAGGTAGATAGACAGACAGACAGACAGGCAGGCAGGCAGGCACAAAGACAGACACACAAGCAGATAGACAGACAAGCAGATAGACAGACAGGCAGAGACAGACAGACAGATAGACAGACAGACAGGCAGAGACAGACAGACAGACAGACACACAGAAAAACGGTCCTTACTTAAAGCTTCTGGATGGCACCAAAAGTGCTTCTACTCCTTATACAACAATTCCACTCCCACACACACACACACACACACACACACACACTCCAATAAAAGCACCTCATCACAACAAGAGGAAAACATGCCACCTGACATGCCATTGCTGTAGCCATGGAAACGAGAGCAGAGGAGCACCCTGGGTAGGCAGCAGGAGTGTGAAGAGAACACCTCAGACTGCTACAGGTGCTGGAGTTTCATTTCGGTTCTCCGCAGAACATCCAGACCTGCATCCAGATCCCGTCTTGGTGTGTTAATGACAAAGGAAACCTGACAGTTTGGGAATGATTTTCTCTCTACTCCATATCACCATGAGCGGATCTGATCAAATAACACAGCTACTATCTTTTACATGAATATGCAAATTAAGGGCGGAGCCAATACACCAATGTGCCAGTGAACCAGTGAGATGAGGAGATTCTCTGATGGTTGCTTCACACAAACTGGATTAAAACACTCGTGTAATTGTGTGTAAAAGCACTTACAGTGTGTAAAAGTGCTTTATAACCTGTTGAGTTCTGGATTCTGATTGGTCAGAAGCAGCTCTGAGAGCAATACTCTTGCATTTCTATTGTAGCCAGCTCACATGGATGTTATTAAAAATGATGTATTCTAGAGTTAGACATTTACGTATTTTTCTGCATGTTCAGGACAGATTACGCTTTGTGGTTTCTCTGTAACATGACAAGCTGTGTTTATTTTTGTCCTGTTATTTATACTGTAGATGTCCCTCACGCCCTTAGTGAATATTTAAGATGTCAAAGTCTGGAATATCTGAAATCTCATAGTTTTTTGCTTTATGTATGATTCAGACTTGATTTGATCTGGACTTGTTCGATTACTTCCAGATTCTACTCTCTTCCAGATCTCCATCACTTTACTGAAAGCAGAACAGCGTAAGTATATAATTATTATTATTTATTATTTGTAAAAGTCAAGTTCATCAAAAAATGACATGAATCAGGAAATAAAGAAAGCTTGATATTGTTTACTGATAGACAAAAGTCATCTAAAATTCACCAAGCAGCACTGAGACACTTTGGGATGAATATTGACTCTAGTCTCTCATTTGATGGTCACATATTAAGACAATAACGATAACAAGGGAATCAGCTCAAATATATAAGTTCATAAACCAGACGCTTTGATCACATGACCTCAAGCTTATCCACATTGCTTCATCTCTCAGTAAAATCTTACACTGATTTTGGTATTTTATAATCCAGCAGGGTGCAGGATCTTTATCAGTACCTACAGTCTCCCAGCTATCGACGAGCCTTCTAATTTGTGTTCAGGACTCGACATAGAATAAAATAGCTTTTGGATAAATTGGTAAATGCAGCAAAGGAACAATGTGTACACAGTAACAAAAAGATATTAGTTGCTAGTTATTAGATATTAGTTATTAGAATAGTGTACAGTAAGATAATACAGTGTAGTGTATTGGTGTAGTTTCCATACACACTGTCGAGTGTGGTGTGTGTGATGGAACACTGATGTTAAAAAAAACATTTTGCATACGGAAATATATTTAATTTTAAGAATCTGACACGTGAACGTTCGGCCATGTCGGAGGCGTGTCTTGCTCCAGAATCATGCCGCACACATGATGAACTTTAAATGTCACTGTTCAAAAGGTCAGATGATGTTCTATTACTTGGCGTTGTCGAAACCCGGCTGTGTTTTACTGAGAAGTCTGTGACTGAGTCAGCTTCTTAATTACAGTTGACATAACCTATTTAATCCCCTTCTAATTAATATGAGGCCGGGCAGGATGTAGCATCACAACGAGAGTGAGGCCATGGAAATGAGTTGGCAGGTTTATTGAGGGATGGGGCGTCTCTGTCACGAAGCTGAGGGGACAATTACAGCGTCTGTCTCACTGGGACAAAACCTAGCTCCAAATATGCATTATAACTGGATATAGATCACTGACTGCTTTTCCTTTGTGTGTGCGTGTGTGTGTGTGTGTAAGGATGAACCCAGTGTGTGTGTTGTGCTGTTGTTCAAACACTGAAGTCATCATGACTATTTATTTTCCACAGTAAAGTACATTAAAGAATCCCAGGCTGAACTTTATATCTATTTTTATTTCTATTTAAAGTCCCGGAGTGTCTGCATGATTGATTTATTTAGTTAATAAGTTTCTTGTTGTCACTTATAATCAACTTTACCAACCTAAATCTCTAAACAAAGATGCATCCATTTCAACTAACATCAGACGGACGGATGAACAGATAGATAGATAGATAGATAGATAGATAGATAGATAGATAGATAGATAGATAGATAGATAGATAGATAGATAGATAGATAGATAGATAGATAGATAGATAGAACAGAGAGGGACAGGCAGATAAATAGGACAGGTGTATAGGACAGATAGAGGGATGGATGGATGGATGGATGGATGGATGGATGGATAGTGAAAGATCAAGACAATCAAATAACCAAATAAACAAATAGATCCAAGAACAATCATAGAAGACAGATAGACAAATAGAGTGAAATACAGACAGATATATAGTCAAAGTCAAAGAAGCTTTATTGTCACTTCAACCATATATAGCATATGCAGTACACAGTGAAGTGAAACAACGTTCCTCCTAGACCAGAGGTGCTACACAGAACACAGACAAAGTACAAAGACGCAGACAAACACAGAGCTATAACATAGAGATAAAACTAAACTATACTTAAGGTGCAAAAAAAATAGACATACAACAGAAGTGCACAGGATGACGAGACAGGACAGTGCAGATAAACAACATGTAGACCGACTCTGTGTGAAAGAACAGTGTAGACAGGGAGTGAAAATATTAAAGTTAACATGTAAACAGGATCAATATAAAGTGTGAAGTGTAATGTAAAGTGACGTGTGTGCAAACAGGACAATTTTTATGTATGTGTGTGTGTGTGTGTATGTGTGTACAGTGAGAAAGACAGAAAGAGATACAGTAAAACAGACAGAGATACAGTGAGACAGACAGAGATACAGTGAGACAGACAGAGATACAGCGAGACAGAAAGAGATACAGTAAAACAGACAGAGATACAGTGAGACAGACAGAGATACAGCGAGACAGAAAGAGATACAGTAAAACAGACAGAGATACAGTGAGACAGACAGAGATACAGTGAGACAGACAGAGATACAGCGAGACAGAAAGAGATACAGTAAAACAGACAGAGATACAGTGAGACAGACAGAGATACAGTGAGACAGACAGAGATACAGCGAGACAGACAGAGATACAGTGAGACAGACAGAGATACAGCGAGACAGACAGAGATACAGTGAGACAGACAGAGATACAGCGAGACAGACAGAGATACAGTAAAACAGACAGAGATACAGTGAGACAGAAAGAGATACAGTAAAACAGACAGAGATACAGTGAGACAGAAAGAGATACAGTAAAACAGACAGAGATACAGTGAGACAGAAAGAGATACAGTAAAACAGACAGAGATACAGTGAGACAGACAGAGATACAGCGAGACAGACAGAGATACAGTGAGACAGACAGAGATACAGCGAGACAGACAGAGATACAGCGAGACAGACAGAGATACAGTGAGACAGACAGAGATACAGTGAGACAGACAGAGATACAGCGAGACAGACAGAGATACAGTGAGACAGACAGAGATACAGGAATATTTCAGCACTAGTTGCAGTGTAATGAATGAGGTGTGATGAGGACAGTGACAGTCACTCTGTTGTATTTTTATACTTTTACATTAGCAAGAGGAAGAGAAAACAGCAGGAGATTAATTTCCTTAAAGAAAATAAAAAGAATAAACCATAAATACTTCATATCCATCGCGATCTTGTCCCAGAGGATCCACACAGCAGAAGCAAAATATCTCCAACACACACATTTACATGGATTAAAAAAAAATGCTATGATTCCTTCTTGCTCTCCTCTGGCAGATACGAGTGTGTGAAGGAAATCAGACTGAAGTGTTGATCAAAGAGAAACAGCAAGAGAAAGAGACAAAGCATGAACACTCGGAGAGACGCGTCTGAGACGGACCAAATTTGGACACGATAATAAAACAATATAAAATGAGACACTTCTAATGCGCATTACTGAGAGGAGAGGAGAAGAAAGGAGAGGAGAGGAGAGGAGAGGAGAGGAGAGGAGAGGAGAGGAGAGGAGAGGAGAGTGAACACATGGTATAAAAAGTCTGACTGCTCACTTAATTGGGTTAGAGATTTGCAGACAGGCAGAGATACAGTTAGAAAGACAGAAAGAGATACAGAGATACAGTGAGACAGACAGACAGACAGACAGACAGACAGAGATACAGTGAGACAGACAGAGCAACTGTGAGACAGAGAGACAGATAGACAGAGATACAGTAAGACAGACAGAGATACAGTGTGACAGACAGACAGAGATACAGTGAGACAGACAGATACAGTGAGACAGACAGAGATACAGTAAGACAGACAGACAGACAGACAGACAGAGATACAGTGAGACAGACAGAGCAACTGTGAGACAGAGAGACAGATAGACAGAGATACAGTAAGACAGACAGAGATACAGTGTGACAGACAGACAGAGATACAGTGAGACAGACAGATACAGTGAGACAGACAGAGATACAGTAAGACAGACAGACAGAGATACAGTGAGACAGACAGATACAGTGAGACAGACAGAGATACAGTGAGACAGACAGATACAGTGAGACAGACAGAGATACAGTGTGACAGACAGACAGAGATACAGTGAGACAGACAGATACAGTGAGACAGACAGAGATACAGTAAGACAGACAGACAGAGATACAGTGAGACAGACAGATACAGTGAGACAGACAGAGATACAGTGAGGCAGACAGACAGAGATACAGTGAAGCAGACAGACAGAGATACAGTGAGGCAGACAGACAGAGATACAGTGAGGCAGACAGACAGAGATACAGTGAGGCAGACAGACAGAGATACAGTGAGGCAGACAGACAGAGATACAGTGAGGCAGACAGAGCTAACTGCTCTCTTAATTGGGTTAGAGAATTGCAGATCTTGTTCAGAGCTGCTTACTACTTGATTTTTTCTGCAAGAGATAAAGACACAAGTCTCCAGTCTGGCACTGTGGCTTGTAAGATTAATGCACTGAGAAACATCTTGTCCTTCCTTTTAATGATGTAACCCTTAAGGACAACCACAAAAGCTGCCTGAAAAACCCTCACCACGTCCTGCAGCAAAGCTCTTATCATCAGAAGTCTATCGCTTTTAACAGACGACCTCTAACTTCACAGCCTGGCATCCATCCCAGAAAGCAGATGTAAGATTTCCGTAAATCTGGACTTTTCTGTTGTAGATTTGATGTAATTCGGATCATTACCCTTAAGACATTCTAAATGGCAGAGTAATTAATTATGTCCAACCATGCATAAAGTATAACAGAGAAACTCACCATACTGGGGCCTGACAGGATGGAGGCATACAGGTACCATCCTATAGGTAATGTTCATGTTAGTCCAGTACGGGGTCAAGAGGTACCATCCAATAGGTAACGTCCATGAAAGTCCAGTATTGGGGTCAAGAGGTACCATCCTATATATAATGTCTATGTTACTCCAGTACGGGGTCAAGAGGTACCATCCAATAGGTAATGTCCATGTTAGTCCAATATGGGGCACAAGAGATAACACCTTATTGGCAATGCCCATGTTAGTCCAGTACGGTGGTCAAGAGGTACCATCCTACAGGTAATGTTTATATTAGTCTAATGTGGAGGTCAAGAGGTATTATCCTATAGGTAATGTCCGTGTTAGTCCAGTATGGAGGTTAAGAGATGCCATCCTATAGGTAATGTCCATGTTAGCCCAGTATGGGGGTAAAGAGGTATCATCCTATTGTTAACATCCATGTTAGTCCAATATGGAGGTCAAGAGGTGCCATCCTATAGGTAATGTCTATGTTAGTCCAATATAAGGCAAAAGGTCACATCCTACAGGTAAAGTCCCTGTTGGTCCAGTATTTATTCTACAGTTAATATGCCCCTGTTAGTCCAGTTTGGGGCTAGAGGAAATGTCCTACAGGTACCATCCCTACTAGACAAGTATGAGGGGGCTATAGATGACGTGATGTCCTACAGGTAGCATTACTGTTAGTCCAGTACGGTGGGGGCAAAAGGTAACTGCCGACAGGTAACACAGTATAGGTAAACTTTAGCAATATGGGGTATAAGGTCTGCTCCCAGTCTTCAAATCAAGAATCAAAACAGCAACATCGCCATCAAAGTGGGAAACTTTGCATTTTGTGTGTGTGTGTGTGTGTGTGTGTGTGTTTATTTGGCACAATGACATGTTCAATAAGAAAACCTAACCCTCTGTGGAAGTTATTAAGTGCTCTCTCTCAGATCCTAATGCAGCTCTAAATGAGTTCTTTATTAAAGGCAGGAGCATTTGGAAGAGGGAGCTTCTTTAAGCCTAAAGATTAAAGACTCAGTGTGTTAGTATTTACTGTAAAACTTCAACATTTGCTGCCTGAAGTGGCTAATTAGAGAGAAGGACTTCTTTTTCCGTTAGATTAAAGTCTAGTTCTAATAAAATAAAGTCATTTCTAGCGTTTTCCAATTCACTAAACATTTTAAATGAAATCACTTCTCAATTTAATGGTTAACAGTGGAAATGTTTTTAGAACTTTAAAAAAATAAATAAATAAATAAATAATAAAAATAAACAAATAAATAAACAAACAAACAAGGATATACTTTGTGTTTTCAGTAGCTGCCTGTCATATCAAGGAACCTAATACATAAAAAAATAATAATTTACAAACTGCTGACTGTAAGTAGATCAATTTTATAGGTATCATTTTAAATATTTAAATTATTGTATTTATTAATATTTCCTATAGTTATGCTTCTAGAGAATTGACAAAACTTCAGAAAGAAGGACAAAATCAAATAAAACTTATGGAACTGGGTATGTAAAATGAATAAAGTAATAAAGTAAATAAACATCAAAGAGTGAGATGTGAATATATTATTATCGGCAAATATTAATAAGAAAATAGCGTGCAGGATGACCCACGTGAGCGTTCGTCTTTGAATAGACGGAATAAAGAGTCTCTGGACGCCGGCCGGCCCGAGGTTGTCCGTGTTACCGAGCTCAAGCGTGGCATTGAGCTGGAGCATTATGTGATTATTACTAGTGAAAGCTTGGCAGATGTTTCTGCAGATTTGACCTTCTCTTGCCATCTGTGGTTCTGCTGAAGCTTCTGTGTCTGAGAGGAACTGACATTTTAACATTTCGCTAAACATCTCAGCTACATGCAGGCAGCGTAGCGCTTCCCAAAGTCGCAGAGGAACATTTTAACCCTCTGGAACCCTAATACTGTTATTCAGTCATGGTCAGTTCTGATGTTTAAAACATATTTAACCAGCTGTCTGCTTTTCTCATTAGATAACTGACTCTCATTAACTAGCTAACTGTAGCTATTATTAATTTTTATACATTATAATACAATAAAACATTAATCTGTTATATTATTTTTTATAATAAGTTGTCATGTTGAATGTGTTCTGTATAATTGTTTCTAATTATGACATTTTTATGAAAGTGTTATGTATAATAACTAACAAAAATGTTATGTAGCTATTATATCATTTTCTAAATTATAAAATACTAAAATATTATATTTCATATATATTATATTATATTATATTATATTATATTATATTATATTATATTATATTATATTATATTATATTATATTATATTATATCAATCATATTTTATAAATTCAAATTCATGTAATGTTATATAATTTTATAGATTATAATAAAATATATTACATTATATTACATCATATTATATTATATTATATTATATTATATTATATTATATTATATTATATTATATTATATTATATTATATTATATTATATTATATTATATTATATTATATATTTTTACATTCTTTTATGAATGTATTCTGTATAATTGAATTTATGTATTTTTTAAAATAATTTATGATTGTGTTATGTGTAATACATTCGTACAATAATGAAGGTATTTTCAATCAAATATTTATTCATAATTTATAGATATTGTTTAAGTCAAATTCTACAGCACAACTCGAACCGTCCCCAAGAAAATAGCAGAAAAAAATTCTGAATTAATTCAGGAAAAAAAAAATAGATTAGCTTGTAAGAAGCTACTAGAGAAATCTAAAAAGATTTATTGGGATGATGAAGTATTGAGGTCAGATTTGTGTGTTTGTTTCTGTAAATCTGGAAGGGGAACAGTGATGAAGATCCATCCATCCATTGTCTATTCCCGCTTTATTATTAATTAGGGTCACGGGGATCTGCTGGACCCTATCCCAGCACACATTGGGTGAAAGGCAGGGGTACACCCTGGACAGGTCACCAGTCCATCACAGGGCCACACATATAGACAGACAACCACACACACTCACACTCACTCCTATGGGCAATTTAGAATTACCAATCAACCAAATGTACATGTTTTTGGACTGTGGGAGGAAACCGGAGTACCCGGAGTAAACCCACACAGGCACGGGGAGAACATGCAAACTCCGTGATGAAGAAGATGATTTTGCAAAAAATAAACAACCAGGAAACAGAGTTTACCGAGTGTGTCGAGTTTAATTTACATTTACTGTCAGCTTCAGTGTTCGATTACAGGATTAAGAAAAGAACAAACATATATGAATCAATAATAAAAGCGTAGCAGGGATTTCCGAGGTGTCTGGAACATGGAACGACAGAGACGGAGAATATTATTCTGACTCACAGATATTAAGAGGAAATATCTAAAGTCCAGGAATGGAGCTCATTTGAAATAAAAAGAAGATTTAGATTAAAGAAGTTTTAAGGTCTATTTTTTGAGCTGTGTTTCATTAAAGCTGCAGTAATTAAAGTTGAGGTCGACTGTTTTCTCCTCCTGTGTTTAAGTCGAGTAGAGAGTCAAAACGCTCGGAGACGATGAACCCTGCAGCAGAACGGGTTTGTGGAACGATGAGAAGAGAGATGGTCAGAGGTTTCCTATGCAGCAGAGGTTCAGCTGGACTCAGGTCAGGCTTCATTCAGTAGGAAAATCCCATTCATGAGATGTTCTGGTGCCTGAACCACAGACGGAGAGAGGCATAGCAAAAATAATCCCATCGACGCGGCCATGTCTCATCATGTATCTTCATGTCACGGTGCTGGAGTTTGAGTTAATCGCAGTTTGTCACATGCTAGTTCTGCTTATGTGTGCTAATTAGCTTTAACACCAATTATATTTCAAATATCGGTCTTATTTTTGTTTCATATCAGTTCCAGATTCTCATTGGGCAGAATCTGATTTTAAAAAAAAACACAGGTTTGTATGAATGCGTAACCGTTGCTATAGCAACAGCTCTTTCATTATGGCTTCACACTAGCAACGATTTACGGAAGGAGTCTCCGGTGTCAGAGGTGACATTCCCGACATCCTCAGAACAGACAGATTTTTTAAATTCTCGGTCATATCAAGCTGCGTTCTTATTTGTTTGTTTGTTTGTTTTTGCAGCTGAGAACAGGAACAAATTCCTTTCACAGATGTTCTGTAAACATTTAAAAAACTGGTAACTATAAACTGATAAAAACTACACAATAAATTGAAAAAAATACTTTGCAGAAAATATTTTAGCATAGCTGATATTCTCTAAAACACATGATGATGTCATGATGTAACAATGTCATAAAGTGCACCTGATATAGGCATATGTCATGTTTATGACCTGCTTATGTCATGAGATACGTAGCTACTGTAGTACAGTTAGCTTGCTAGCATGAAAGCCTAGTGCATCGATCAGGCTTTGCTTTGTTATATCTAGCTGCTGCTGCTGCTTCTGGTCAGAATAAAAGTGTTACTACATAAACGAACGCACCAAGACTCCGCCCACCATCCACCTTACAGTAGGAATAACTCCAGAGATAAACAATAGCACCGTAAAACAGCAGAAAAATGCAGCAGGCGTTCCCTTGTTCCAATTATTTTTATCACATCTGTGCAGTTATGGTGCACTGGGCAGTCAGAAAGAAAGAATGGACTGGAATGTTTCCTCCTCATCTTCATCCTCCTCCTCCTCATCATCAGGTTTAGATGTTCCAGCCCAGTCCTATGTGAGTGACCAGCAGGTAGCACATGCCTATCGTACACGTCATCATCATCATGGGGAAACCCAACCTGAAAACAAGAGCAGGACGTCAGTTCAGGTCAGTTCAGCAGCACAAACCAGCATACAGCCAACAGCATGTCAAATATTTCCTCTGGGTCCTCGTGAACCCCGGGTAAAGGGAATCCTGGGTTGTGTAGTTGGAGGTTTCACACTGCTCCTACTTTCATACTGAATCCTGGCTCTTCATGATCTGACCTTTTACACTCAAACATTCCTAAACCATGGATTAATCTTCTAATTTGTGTATCAACAACCCTGATTGGATAAATGCAGCACGCAAACGTTTTAAATAACGCCTTGTCTCACGCATTCACTTTTTCTGCACTCGAGCAGGTTCTGTTATCTTTCACAGCTTTATCATCTTTTTTTTGCTCTTTTTAAGTTAGTCGTCTAGTTGACCAGACATCCGTTTGTACACTAAAATCCATCCATCCAACCATTTTCTATACCCGCTTTATTCCTAATCAGGGTCACAGGATCTGCTGGAGCCTATCCCAGCACACATTGGGCAAAAGGCAGGGGTACACCCTGGACAGGTCTCTCCTAGACACTTCCAGACCTCCACCAGGATGTCATCACACTAACTGCCTTTCCACTTTTCATCCTTTCTAATCTTATCTACTTCCTGTTCCACAGAGTTCACCCCTTCTACTCTTTTTTCCCTCTCATTTTCCTCATTCATCAGCTCTTCAAAGTACTCCTTCCATCTCCTCTGTACACTCTCCTCACTTGTGAGCGCCTTTCCATCTCTATCCTTAATAACTCTAATCTGCTGCACATCCTTATGTCTTCAACCATACAACCATATGCCTTCTGCTTGGTCTTAGACACCTCCCTCTTCACTCTGTGCTGTAACTCCTTGTATTCCTGTCTATTCTCTTCAGTCCTGTCCATGTCCCACTTCTTCTTGGCTAACCTCTTCCTCTGAATACTATCCTGAACTTCCTCATTCCACCACCAAGTCTCCTTATCTTCTTTCCTCCTTCCAGATGACACACCCAGCACCTTTCTTCCTGTCTCCCTGATCACTTCTGCTGTAGTTTCCCAGTCATCTGGCAGCACTACCTGCCCACCCAGAGCCTGCCTCAACTTCTGTCTAAATTCCTCACAACATTCCTCCTTTTTCAGCTTCCACCACTTGCTTTTCTTCTCCATCTCTATCTTTGACCTCTTCTTACAGACCATCAGATTCATCCTACACACCACCATCCTGTACTGTCTGGCTACACTCTCTCCCACTACCACTTTACAGTCACTAATCTCTTTCAGATTGCCTCTTCTACATAGGATGTAGTCTACCTGTGTGCTCCTACCTCCACTCTTGTAAGTCACTCTATGCTCCTCCCTCTTCTGAAAATAAGTGTTAACCACAGCCATGTCCATCCTCTTAGCAAAGTCCACTACCATCTGTCCTTCAAGGTTCCTTTCCTTAACTCCAAACTTGCCCATCACCTCCTCATCACCTGTGTTCCCCTCACCAACATGTCCATTAAAATCTGCTCCTATCACCACTCTCTCCCCCGTGGGAATACTCTCTATCATCTCATCTAATTCACTCCAGAATCTCTCTTTCTCCTCTAACTCACAACCTACCTGTGGGGCATAACCACTAACAACATTCAACATCACCCCTTCAACCTCTAACTTCAGACTCATCACCCTGTCTGACACTCTCATCACCTCCAGAACATTCCTCACAAACTCCTCCTTCAGGACCACACCTACCCCATTTCTTTTTCTTTCCACCCCATAATAAAACAGCTTGAATTCTGCTCCTATACTACGAGCCTTGCTACCCTTCCCCCTGGTCTCCTGTACACACAGTATATCCACCTTCCTTCTCTTTATCATATCAGCCAGCTCTCTACCTTTCCCTGTCATAATAGAGTATGGAATAAAATGGACTGAAGTAGACTGGACTGGACTAGAAAAATGACCTCAGTACATTTCCACTGAAGCTTTTTCCACTAATCAATTCTCTGGTGTCCCTCAGAGCTTCCACACAGCCAACATCATCCACCATCATCCACCAACCATCACCATCATCCACCAACCATCACCATCATCCACCATCATCCCTAAGCTTCAATCTTTTAAACTCTTTTCCCAGTATGCTGGCCAAATGGACTCATTATAAAGAAGTGACTGATGTTCTGGCTGTGAGTCTGATATCAAATGAGTCAGAACCCAGTCCAGTGACTGAAGATGAAGTTTGAGCTGCTTTTTAGATGAACAAGCACTTGGAGAACATCAGAGAGCAGAAATGGGTTTGATATCAACTTTCAACTTAGAAACATCTCCACTTTCATAAGACCTTCATATTAACCTCCACTGTGGAGTGGAACATGACAAAGACGCTCAATCATCAACATGGACACAATAAAAAAGAAGAAAACTCCTGAGCGATGTTTCCTCTCACAAACGTTCTAATTTAGCAACAAAACGGTCAGCTAGCGAGCGTCTCACACATAGTCTGTGGGGTTCTGTAACATGTTTAACCAGCAAGTGACTGATGCTGTAGCTATAAATCCCAACACACTGCATTCGTTATTGATCAGAGTTTAGAGTCGAGTCAGTAACCGAGCGATATCCGGCTCTGAAAAAACCACATTGCTTCACACTGACAGTGTAATTTATTCGGTGACGTTAACGAGACACCTATCAGCAGGAGCGTCTACTAATGACACCATATTACAGACTGCATTCGACAATTAAACTGAAACGAAACGATTCTCCGATAGCGAAACTCAACCTCGACACATTTCAAACGGGAAAATCCATTCCATATGTTACTGATGTGAGACAGAGGGAAAGGGGGAGGGGCTTTGTTTAATATCAGAAATGAATTTAGACATAACAGTGTTTCGCTTTTCTGACATTCCTGTGTATGAGGGTGGGCCCTGATACAGAAAACATGCCCTGATGTGATATATGATGGAAATACTTTGGAACCTCGGCATACGAATGCTCTCCCTTACGAATTTTCACCTTAAGAATTGAAATTTTTCAAGAAATTTGCATCGGCATACGAAGCATTTTCTGCATACGAACAAACCGACACAAATGCCAGCTAAGTTGCGTGTACATCCGGGAGTCATTTAAAACTTGTTAGCGTCAGTGGAAAGCCAAGCGAATCCAACCAAAGTGAGTTTACGAATTTTTTTCAGTCAGTGAAAGCTGTTTGGAAAGAGTCATCCCACGATACCAGCGTTGCCTTCAGCATGCGTTCTAAAGCTAGGTGATTTTTCGGGCGTTTTTTGTTGACAGATTGGTGGTGTGGGTGGTCTGTTCTATTTTTAGCCCAAGCTTGGTGGCACGACTTCCTGTGAGGAGCCTTGACATGGAATGCTTGGCTTGGGTCAGTTCTTTGTAAGCAGCCATACAATTTACATTACGCTTCATATTGGGAATATTGGTCATATTTTGGGAAAATAAAAAAAGAAAAGAAATTTCCATTTCCATTATTTCTTATGGGGAAATTCATTTCAATACAAATTTTATCCTTGAGAACTCTCCTCCAGAACAGATTAAATTCCCATGCCGAGGTTCCTCTGTCTACCGTTCAGATCAGATCATTTAGTATCACTAATATGAAATATTCGGTGTTTGTGTATGAAATAAAATTCAGCAGTGTTTATTTGCATCTTATTATATGAGATGAAGGAGAAGTAGCATGTGCTCTTGGTCACGGATCACATGACTTCTACTGTCTTCACTGCCAATGGTGCACTGAATCTCTCAG